>NW_010315614.1:78329-84921 GCF_000700745.2 Antrostomus carolinensis
TTCAAAAATAACAATTAAAATAATATCTTGTATGTTTCCTTAATTTTTATATTTACTTTTTGGTTTCACAGTCCTCGCCCTGCATTTCTCATGTCCTAGTGGTATTTCTGTTTCATTATTTTTCAAGCAGAGTTTGATGACACTGATTTAGCAGTTTCTCACAGTTCACTGCTTCAGTTTTCATCAAATTATACTTCTAGTTATACTAGACACTTTCATCATCAATTTCCATATGCCTCAAAGACATGCAGGGACCACTTTGCCAACACTGAACTCAAATGCTAGACAATAACTGGAATACAGGATTTTTTTTTCTTAGAGTGTCTGAGACAAAGAGTGTAGAATTCCTCTGCCAAATGTTTTCAGCCTGGATGCATTAAAAATGTAGACAATAACTGCTGTGGAATATTGATTTTAAAACATCAAATCAAGGGATACAAATTAACATTAACCAGAGATTATACTATAAAACCTTATCCATTTCTTTCCAGAAGCCCGTCTTACATTAGAAAGCACTGCAGGCAAATTCAAGCTTTACTCTTTCACCACAGAATGGGAAGATTCATAAACATCCTGAACTGTATTTTCTGCACAATAGAGTTTGATAATTGTGATAGGTAATACATAATAAAGATTTTGGCTTTGGGCTCTGGGTTTATGTACACCTTCAGATCAGCAGTGTTACTGGGGACAATCAAAGTGACAAGATTGCTGAGAATGACTGTGAAAGTCTTCTTCCTTTAGGGAGTCTTGTTCTTAACTTCATGCTCAAATTGGAAAGATGTCCATGTTGGAATGCCTGACCCCTTCAAAGGCTTTCCATTATGTTCATCCTACAATTCCCCACAATTTTCTATAAAGGGACCACACTGCTGACCCAAAGGTAATTTGGAGTCCATAAACTGAAACTGGATGGAGATGTGCTGGAGACCATGGTTCTTAATGTCTGTCAAAAGCGTAAAGTTAATTATGCAAGGCGTGAAGTGAAGCTCTATTGGTTTAGATGTAAAGAGGTTAACTCTGAGTAACCATTGACAACAGTCATCATCATCAGATGGATTTGCCATTCAATCTGTAGCCCTCAAAAAAAATCTTCAAGATAACATAGGAGTAATATTCTCTCTTCTGCACCACCATGTAAATTGTTTTACTTGCACTGTGAGCTAAGTTCTATTTCAGTTTTGCAATTTGCTTTTCATGTGGAATTTTGATGAATGTTGAGAATTTCGTATATAACTTTGTGTGATAGGGACTTTCAGGAACAGAGAGAAGAATTTTTCTCTGTCTACAGGAATTTCAGTTCATGGAGCCTGTCATTTGCAGAATGCACTCAATGTGATATAAACCCACTTCACTGGATCTTCTCTCTAAAGTCAGGACATGAGTAGAGGGAGAGTGTAGATAGGAAGCTGTCTGGTATCACCATGACTTCTCAAAACTCATGGGGACACAGTTCATCTTACATCCAGGTACAGAAATGTAGTGTGGACAGTGTCTGCCACAGGGTGAGATAATGGATGTGATGAAGAGGGAAGGGAGTTGTTGAATAAGTTAAAGGTCAAGGAGAAGAGAGGTTTGTAATACTCTTCACTGTAGTACTAAATGCCTGTTTCCTGACAGACCTTCAAGTTTTGGAATTATTTGGTACAAAGAGCTTTGAGTGCCTGAACCGCAGCTGAATTAAAACAAAGTTTTTCTCATGTGTTGGCTTTGACTCAATGGCCTGTGGATGTCTTAAGCGATAAAATGATCCCTTCAGGGAAAATGCTTCCACCTTCTAAACAAGTAAATTGATATGCAATAAATAGGATGTTTGGGAGCTCACATTGCTCCCACAGTTGTATATTCCCTACCACAGCTCATTGACAAGAAGGTGACCATCAAAAACCTTTGTAGTGTGCCCTGTGCCTGCAGTATCTAGGAGTTCCTGCAGTAACATCTTTGCAGTAACTGCTGTGCATCAAACAATACTTGCATCTTCATGTACATACAAAACTAAAGTCACTGCCAGCTCTATTATGAAGGAATAAATCACCCATACATCCTTCTAAATTTTGGAATAAGAATGTTTGGTGGTACATTCAAAACAAATAATTTTTTTATAAAAAGGAATGGTTTCTTCTCTAGGTACCTTGACTAGCAGTTACACTGGGAGTTTTTGGAAGGACAAATGATTCACCTACAGTTTTTTTGCATCATTTTTTATTTCTACAGAGGGCAAGTAGGAAAGTTCCAATCAAATATTTAATTTAATTTAATAGGAGCAAGGCAGCAGACAACCATTATCCTGTGACAATGTTCTGGTCCATCGAATATAAAAAGAATGCCCAGAGGACAACTAGTGATATTTCCTTCAGTAGTCTTACCTGATGCTCTCTCAGCATTATAATGATGTGCTCCTCTCTGTCTGCAGGTTCTGACAGAAGGCTCAAATTTTACTTCCTTTTGACAATTCTCCTTTTTCTCCAAAAGCTGGTGCACTTCTTTGGAGAGGCCATGGATTCTTCCTGAAGATGGAGTGTTTGCTAGAGTGTTGAACAGGTTAGTGTATGGGCCCACGTTTGTGAGAGGAAAAAGTCAGATAAAAATTCAGAATGGTAGAAATTACAAAAATCAAAAGCCAAGAGGCATTTTTTTTAATTCCATTTTTCGGATTTAATTAGCTGCTAGTTCCAGTCTGTGATTTTCTTAAGGGAAAGAAGCTCTAAGAACTAAAAAAACAGTTTTTATCTTCAAAATTGGAATCTTGGTTTTCTTTCTGCTTGTTCTTTATATCTAATACTATGTTTTTTTGTTGTTATCATGTTGTTGGCCAGCACGCACACCACATGCCCTGTGACTTACAGGCTACAAATGGAGGAAGAGAGCAGTGGAGAATTTTTAATCTATCCAACTATATTCCACAAATTCTGTTCAGTGGGGCATGAAGCCTAAACTAATGCAGTTTTCTCCTGTTGTCTTCTATTCCACAGTTACTGGAGAATTTCTGCTTTGAAGAGGGGAACAAGCCTGTTAAGATACACTTTTTGGCAGACGCACGGTGTCTGTATTGAAATATGGTGAGTCCAGTGACTTTCAGTGTAGATTGCTACCAGTGACTGTCCACTGGATCAAACCCTACTTTCTTAAAATATTAACAAACCAAAATACGCATTGTCTAGTACTGTACCAGTGCGTCCCAGTCTCTGCAGGCTGAAATTAAATTCTGTCTGCAATACAAATGGGAACCTTTGATGCTCTGGTCTTAAAATAGCTGAAACCCCAGGAAATACACGTATTGACGTATTCAAACAAACAAACAAACAAAACTCCTCTGATGGTGTATCCAAACTAAAAGATAGTGTGAAACTCTCTGATAGTGTATCCAAACTAAAAGATAGTGTGAAACTCTGGCCTTTCATCTGAAACTTTAGCATACCCTGTGCTGGTCTTGGTCCTGCACTGCAGACTGTGGTGACCTGTATTATGCCAGCATAAGTATTCAAGAGACTGTGCTGTGGACTAAACTGGGGAAGTGACCTGCCTTAAAATTCTTTTGGGCTTTTTGGAAGGAGGCTTTTTTGAAAACTGAATTTGTTCTTCTTGTGTGGTCTGTATCCCTGAAGTATGGGAGCAGAGGTAAATGGCAGAGGAGTGTGGTAATTGTGGAACCACCCTTGAAATAATGCTGTTGATCATTTAATGCAGTTAGATGTGGCCTTGTAATCAGGTCTTTCCTCCTTTGGTCGGATGATGGAATATTCTTGAGCGTACTCTGAGAGTACTGTCAACAAGCAACATGCAGCAAATTGTGGAGCACAGTAGTGCATTGCATGACGTAGTACATCCTGACCAGGTAAGAATCTGTATCAGGACACTGCTGTAACCACAGACCAATGTCATGAGATACAATTTGGAAGGTTTTTAGAGTTTTTTTTTAAATTCCTTTCTATGTAAAAGATATACCACTTATTATTTAAGAAATTAGTTCTTAAAGGTGGACTTTAAATGATACTTTCTTGTATTGCTTCACAGACACTTAGGGAAGATTTTTCCCAAAGTAAAGAGCAAAGTGAAATTGATGACCATGGTTCATTCTGGACAACCCTATGTGTGTGTCTCAAAAGTTGTTAGCTCTGTCTCGTGCTTGGCAGAAACTTAGGAGACAGTGATACCTATGAAGTGTATTAGAGATGACATAACAGATTTTGAAGAATCTGTATGCTTTTCATGATACTGTAGTGTTTATAATTTTTAACATGCATCTGCTGCATCTTTACATTTGATGATCCTGACTTGGGATTTGTAAAAGTGAAAAAACAAAATTTAGCACAAACTCTGAACATGACTAAGGTTTCACGTGTAACTACACTTTTAACATTACGAATAGGAAGTATAGAACAAAAGCTGCTTGTTAACTGTTTTGAATTTCTCACAACTAGAAAAATCAGTCCTGTGACACTCATGATAAACAGCTTGTTTAATTTTTAAGTTTTCAAATTTATCTCTGAGATCCTCTTGTCAAGTATATATTAATAAATACATTCCAGCCAAAATAAAGACCTTTTCTTTTGTACTTACAGACTTGGATTTTGATGCTGCTCTTGTGAACTAGAGAAGAAAGGCAACAAAATGCAACTCTTTTCCTCAGAAAACCCTTTAATCAACTTAAGAAAAATATTTTTTCCTTCTTTTAGCAACTCCAGGGCACATCTTTGGAAAGCATACTGTTCTGAGGGAAATAGAAAACAAGCAGTTTGTAAAAAGGAAGAGTTTCATTATGTGCTCTTGAAAGAAAATGTTTCAGAGTTTGTCAAGTAAGGTGTTAAGAACGGTGCTCCTGATGACTGTATTACAGCTTGGTGGTGTTGCTGAATATTTAGTATTGTGAAAAAGATGTGACCTCGGATTCAGGTCCCACTCTGGATTCATATGAGCAAAACCCAAGTAGCACTAACTTTCAGGCCACATACCTAGCTTTATATAAGGACTAGTGGATCAGGTAAATGCTTGTTTCAGTACTAGGACACAGACCGTGTGGTAATGTCTGATTTGTCTCTCACCATACAAGGAGTCAGAGAGAAGGTCTTTCTATTTCCTAGTCCAGTCACCTACCCAGGCAGGCTTCTGTCCTGTTTTTCCCTCTGTTAGAAGCTCATTTTTGTAGTGCTGGGGGCTCTAGGTGTGGGATGAGGACACAAATACAGGAAAAGTCCTTCTGCGGCAACTGCAGAGAAGGGATGCAGCAGGTTCAGGATCAAACCCGCTCCTCCTCCCCGCCACCGCCTCCTTGTATTTATATTTAAGCTGGCAGTGGTACCGATGAAGCTATCCTGTTCTCTTTGTGTCCCCAGTTGCTCATCTCGCTCCCTGCCTGGTTCCAGCAGAAGGATTCGTGCAGTTAGGAACTAGGCTGGATGAGGAAACTGACCCACACCAAACCAGACTGCTTTTCCCTGGCTCTAACTGGATCGGTTTCCTGGGTGGGGTTCCCTGTTCTCACAGGAGGGCTAGTGCAGGGACAGAAGTGGGCTGAGTGGGCTGAATGCTGGATTGCTTATTTTACAGCTGTGTCAGAGTAAGTCAGCTAAAAATATTTGTGAAACCATGGCCTCAGAGTCCATTCCAGGCAAAGATTCCCTGGAAATGTTGCTTTGATTTGGTGAGGAGGATGTCTCATCTGTGGGCCATTTTGTCTGAAACAGGAATTTTCCTTTGGTAGCTCACAGTCCTGACTTCTATTAAAAGAGAAAATGACAATAGTGAAGAAAAAAAAAAAAAAAATCAGATTGAAAGGTCTAGTATCAAATTTGGAAAAAATGTAGGCCGTTTAGTCTTTTTTTTTCAGGTTGATTTTACTTATTTTGCCATGCTTCTGAACAGGACAATCCATCCTAGTGGATTCCTGTCTGGCAATACTGGGGACCCTTTCCATTGTTTTCAGCAACAAAGAAAAACCTGCCTAGTTGCCATGCATATCCAAAGGTTGGCCCGAGTCAACATTACTTATTTAAAATATATAGGACACTACTAACTCTGAGAGGCCTGTTAGGAGCTTTTATTTACTCTCAGCTCGATTATTCAGAATTATTTGGAATTTTTTCCTTTTTCTTCTTTTTTGTATTCTCCCCATTGTAAGTGTATGATGGTGGAAATCTCCCCTTCCGTTTGCTGTCTTGAAAGTAAAAACAACAAACACTCATCTTTACTTTGCTACTGTTGTGGCTGTTGACACAATTGCTGTAGATTTCAGGGGGGAAAAAAAAAAAGGAAGAAAAAAAAGAAAAAAAAAACCCTAAAATAGCAACCTCCCTGATTCTACCTCTCCATAGAGAAGCCCCAATTACCCTAAGACAATGTTCAGCCTCAAAGGCTGACCCTGCAGGAGTGTTTCTTTATGTTTTTTCTGGTTGCTGAGGTTAAGCTGATCTACAGACGGAGCAGAGCGCTGCATTAATACCTAATGTTGAAAGGTGCGGGAGATGGGAAAACCCGTTTCGAGGATTGTGTTGGGTTTTTTTTTTAAATGTTGTTATTTATGTATTTTATTATTTATTTCGGCAGAGGAAGAGCCGAGCAGCGATGCGGGGTGCTGGCCCGGCTGTGTGTGAGG
>NW_010315615.1:0-6930 GCF_000700745.2 Antrostomus carolinensis
GCAGTCCTCAACCTTCACTGCTTCAACCAGGGTTAGACTTCTTTCAGTAAGTCATCTCTTTATTACAATTTGCTATACTTTGGTTTTCAACTTTTTTTTAAGCCTTAATTTTCGTGGAAAATAGCTTAAATAGAAATGCTACAGAACAACACAGGAAAAAAAAAACAAAACAACAAAACCTAACCCAAACCTTATATTTGTAAGCTGATCCTGTAGGGTTTCCTGAGATCAAATTCATGACTTTCCTAGCTGAAGTTGATAATTATTGAGCATAAAACTGGGCAAGGTCAAAGTTGATCCTATGCTATATGTGTAAATAAGATACTCAGAAACACAATAATGTGTGTACTGTATTTGAGATCCCACAGTGTGTAGCATATGTATGTACATATAATATGTAGCAGTATGTATATTGTGTGGTTGTGTTACAGCTCTGGTGTACTGAGGCTTTACGCACACGGAAGTACAACATGACATTGCCTTCTGCCAAGGAGATGTTAGTGATGTGGTATTACATGTGTTAACAAATGCAAGATTCTTTGTCACCTGGTCAAAAAACAGGGGCTATGGGAAGGAATGATGAATAGAAGGAATCTAGGACTTAATTAATGCTGTCTTGATTTGACAGGATAGCATAACTGAAAAGAGAAATACTGTCTCTGCTCCGGATAGCTGTGAAATTCTTCATTACTAAGTTGTGGAAGGCAGAATAAACTAAAATTCTTAAATAGGTTCCAGATTGGAACACTTTCAAGGTTTCAATCTCATCTTTCCTACCAAGGAAGGGTTGCATCAAGTGAGCATCATATTTGCATCAAATTGGCCTTTGCAACTCTTACTATACAGAAACAATTCTGCAAGGGCAATAATAATGTTAGTCGCCAAGTCCTTTTTGTCAAATAACTTATGTGAAAAGAGATAAAAAAGCAAGGAAATGTGATTGTCATCTAGTACGATAACACCATATGCTAACAAACAACACACTGCCTTTAAACAATGCTATAGGGTTTCTATTAGCCTGCTTAACTTAAAAAGCCAATACACTTTTAAAAGATAGAGTCGTTGTAGAAAGAAATAAAGAAAATAAATGATACAGTTCATAACTATTCAATGCCGAGGAAGTGTTAACAAAAAACAATCTCTCTGGATTAACACTCAGTAATGAAGCATGTGCAGTATATTGGAGTGCTTGATATGATTATAGACATTGATATGTGTGAAATTATTCAAAATGGCTCAACATCCTATGAATAAATATGATGTGATAGAGGATACTGGAAGTTGTGCAAGTGTTAGGAAAAGCTTAGTGTTGTTGTTCAAAACTTTAAAAGACATTCGGACAAGTTACTAATAAGCATATTCCTGTTTAGCCCTGTTGCATAATGGTTCACCTTTAAATCATAAACACTAGAGCAAAGACAAATATTTCCTGGGGTTTTTTTATGCATAGTATTGTCTTTATCCAGTGGAAATAAATAGAACACATGGTGATTGAAATAAAACCAAAGGCAGATGTGTGATTTTTTTCAGGCTATTCATTAGCTACACACCTCCCTGTCAGAAATATATCCTCCCCCCCAGATCTCCATACCATATTTCAGTGCTTGTAAAAAATTTATCTGAAATTGCAGTCAGCTATTCCAGTAAAAACTGTACCGGGAATAAAGCTCTTGGTACAGTTCAAAGTAAAATGCTATTATTGCTCAATGTCTCTTTCTAAAGAAAAGATATTGGCTGGGTACACGTTCTTTTGTATCAAATGCTTTGTGTGAGTCAGAGCAAAAGTCCTTTAGCTCTCCAAAATTGTGGTCATTTGAAGCACCAGCAAAAAATCAATTGCCAGTGCTTCACAGCTTCTCCCCGAACCCCGTCAGGATAGTGATATGTTTGGAGTTCTGGCTTTTGGAGCTGGGTTCCACTGCTCACTGCCTCCTTGAATTTTGCTTTACTTTTATACATCTCTTTTCCAGCATTTTACTTTTCCTGCCCTTTATTTTTCAACCAAACAACTTATTAGTACCCCTGGAAACACAGTTTGCCAGTTTAGGTTCAGCACTGTAGATCACTGACTTCAGCCAATGTTCCCAGTGCTGACATTATGTCTATATAAGGTCATTCAGTAGCCTTGATGTTTTCCTGCTGGCCCCCACTCTTGTCAGTGGTCTTAAAAATGTATTCTGTGTAGATTTAAGTTCCTAATTCCTTCTAACAAAACATACTGTGTGTTCTCCCTACAACTTGTATCTCTGGATTTGTAACAAAACCTGATTCTAGGAAAAGAGGAGATTACTTGTAGTCTGTTACTCTGTCCTGGAGGCTTCACTTCTGGTTACCTGAGGAAAGAGGTTCACTCGGTAACTCCTGACCTCTGAACAAAATTTTCCTGAGTTTGGGTTATTCTCTGTCTGGAGTGTCTACAAGGTACCTTTTCAAAGCAGATCCTGATCTCAATATAAAACTGAAGCCTTACATGTCTACCTTGAAAAGTGACTTTGAAAAAAGGAAGATTTCAAGACATGAATGATGACACATCTGTCCCTCAGACTAGCTGTCTATCAGCTGACATAAAAGCAGTCCATTAGCACTGCTCTTAAAATTGATTTCAGAGCAGGGTTGCAAAATCACAGTGGGAATTTAATTAGTGTTATGGAAATAGTTGAAAAAATATCTGTGAATCTTTTGATTGCTTCTGAAATAGAAATAGTGTGACATCATAATCTGGTGTAGCTGATACACAAACAATGCAACAGCTGTACAGGTGAAAATAATTTTAATAACAATGGAAGGAGAGAAAATAGGGATGAGCTTGCCTAGGGGTAAGTGGTACTGAACTTTATTAGTAAAGCTGTAGCTTTTGCCTTGCTGCAAGGAAAATGGTTTAGAGCATGGGTTATAAATGATAGTATAATCTACAAATTATACTCTCTCTTTATAAATACATATAAACTATATTGTGTAGAGCTATTAGAGAACTTTTTCTGGAGCTAAAATTGATCCATTCTCCACTTCATTTTGTGAAGTATAATTTTCTGCTGATGTCCAAGAATAGGAAAAATGTTTTGACATAATGGAAGGAATCAATATGAATTATCTACAATAATGCCAGAATTTTCCTCTAGATTACCTTGTTTGTTTGCTTTGTAGTGCAAACAGGGAAAACAAAAAAATTATCCAGATGCAATTTTTCCTAAATATCACTTTGTAATAATACTTGCTGAAGTCCTAAATCTCTAATCATTATTGCATTACTTCTTGTGAAGAAAGGATATTAAACTTTTGCCTTAAATAGAGAAAAAAAGATGTACCTGTGAAAACTGCTCAGGGTGTAAAAAGGAAACTTTATAATTAGCTCTGGTTGTGTTCTAGACATTAAGTGATTTGGTTCCATTATTAATTTACTTACCAATTCCAACTCCAGCTTTTATTGGCTTTGGTAGAACTCTTTAGCTGAGATTTATAATTGGAGAGACAGACAATACCTTAGACTAAATAAGAATTTATTATTATTGGTGGTTAATTTGATTTAGCACCAATTCAATACTGAGAGTCACTGTCCTGATGTATTTCTAGTTTAATTTAATATTTATAGAGAGTAGGGCTGGAAGGGACTGCAAAAGGTCATGTAGTTCATCACCCTGTACCAAGGTAGGAACACTATACTCACGTCATTAGTATTAATAGTAACGTAGCTTTGATGTAATATTTTCTTTATTTCTCAATGTTGTGTTAAAACTTGTACAATTTGCGTTAAATCACAATGCTTGCAATAAACCACATCAATTCAACTTTCTGTATTTCAAGGAGTCTAAATCCTTAACTTGCCCTCCTGCTCTTCTGATCTTTGCATGGAATCCTGGCTTCTCCTGCTAATCATAGGAGTGTTTTTAGGAAATAAAAAATACAAAAAATTGGAAAATGCTACTTATAATTCTGCCTCTCTTCAGAAAAATAGAATCGAGATCAGTCAGGTAACCTCTCACATAATTTTGTCAATCTGTAAAGCACAATGTGGATAGCCACCTTCTTAGAATAGGCTGGCAGGGTATCTTTACTCAAATTATCCCATTTTGTTCTCAAGGACAATATTGCCACATCCTTTTCTTTCGTTTTTTTACCTATTTAAATTTTTCCTGTGTGAGCGTGTGTGTGGGATGTGTCATGGAGGCTGGTGCTAATGTAGTGCATTATACAGTGTTCAGTAACTGCGTAGATGTGGGGAACTGCAGGGTTTTTTTTGCAGGCAGTTTATATGCAATATCTTGCAACTGTATGTGTTATAAGCTTATACATAATAAGGTTTATATGCTACACTACAGGTATTTGAGAAGAAGAGGATGTAGAATACAATCTCGAATAATCTTGATGTTAGAACTTGGAGTCAAATTCTTTTGGACATCTTTGAGTTACATTTTGTCAAGGTGAAACACAAGGTATTTGTGTGAGTTTTTCTCTGTGTGTATCTCTTAATTTTACCTCAAAATGAGGTTCAATTTAGAATACAAGACAAAAATGGAGCAAGGATTTATGTAACTCATGAAACTAATGGCTACCAAAAAGAATTACTACCATAAAGAATTCCAATGGACAGCACTTTGTCACAGCAACAACTGTAGTTGTACTGCCCATTCTGTTTTGGATACTCTTAGTACAATATTGTCTTTGTTTCATTAATATTTTTCAAGAGTGACTTTTCTATGTAAACCTTATTTTACGGATACTTATTGGGCAACATTGAAGTTTGAGGAACCCTACTTCCTGCTCATTGAGGCAGTGCCGTAGAAAGTCCTTGGAGAGAGAACTGCATTGCTAATTTACTTTTTCTGAAATGGAACTGAAGTACAAGGTATTCAAGGACCAAACTTTTCAGGCTCCGTCCTGTCTTATGCTAGGCATGTTCTCCATCCAAGATTATGAATCCAGCGAACCTGGTATTTACAGAGAAGCAGCATTACAGGTGGATAATTACTTCTTTTCAATAAACTTGAAATAAAAATTATATAATCAGGTTTTTTCTTAGGGTCATATTTATTAGTTTCTCTGATATATTGGTAGCTAACTAAGGTACCTTGTTAATGAGGCCAAAATCATGTATCAAATTCAAAGAATGTGTACTTCAAACTAATTGGATGGGTAAGTTTTGGTTACTATGAGGAATTATTGCGTTTCAGCTGGTGATGCAGAGACGCAGATAGCACAAGCTGTAATGATAAATGTCCAGGTTGTCCATTGTGTTTTGTTGTGTACTCAGTGGATTGACTAAGGTTTCCTACAAGACTTGTGAGCTGCATATGTTGATGCAACCCAGTTGCATAACACATAAGAAGTCCTATTATTCTCATTAATTTCATACATCCGATTTGATCTATGGTCTGCTGTAAACCTTGTGATGCCGCTGCTTTAACCTTGGAAATATTACATTGGCACCAAAAGCTTCTGGTGTGTGGATTTTGAGGGTTAAAACTTAGGGTATAGTCTGACAAAGAGAGAAGGTTTTGGTGACTCTCTGAAGATGTAAGAAGAGCTGTTGTTATTACCATTTTTTTGGTTATTAATTTAAAAAACTAATATGAGTTTTTTTTTTCTCTGGCCTTGTTTTATAGAAATAATTGGCTTATGAAAAGAAATAAGGAAGTGATCCAGAGTCTCCTCAAGAAAATGAAGACTGGAAAGGCTTCCTTGTGAAGTCTGCTTTATTCTTATTTCTGTAGCTTTTTGCAGTAAAGACTAAGAGCATCAGAGGTTTATACTTTCAAAGTTATTGGAAACCACATATGGATATCTAATTTTCTAAGATCTGTCACAAAGATACAGGTATTATTTGTTAACTGTGACCACCAAACTCTGTGTGCCTTACTAATTCTAACAAAATGATAAGACTTACAAAATTTAAGGCAAAATGGAAAGGACAGCCTCTCTTTGGTGAGCAATCCTAATAACATCACTGCATGTAAAATTTAGACCGAGATTAAGCATATATGAAGTTAGGAGAGATGTTTTGATCAGGAACCCCTCATGTATTTTTGGGAGGTTTGAATGTGAATTTGGTTCTTTTTACAACCTATATTAGGGTTTCATCAGACTGAATGCTGAACTTGAAGCTGTCCCTGATATCTGCATCCTGAAAGTACAGGAATTTGAAACCAAAACTAAGGCATAACCAAAGGCAGAAATTTCTTTGACTTCTGGAGTGTAAGGCACTTTCCTTAGAAGTGATGAAACGTGAAAAGTCGTTTCTTCTGTTGCAGCGGTAAAGAGAAACTCCTCAACTCTGCTTTTGTCAATAACTCTATCATAGCATATAAATAAGTAAAACAACAAAAAAAATTCCCTATGAGGGAAAAATGAGGGAACAAGTAGCACCTGACAACTGTAGTCATGCTGCTCATTGAACTTCAGAAAGAAATATTGCTACTGGAGTGGTGAGTACATGCTTGAGATAGGATTGAACTCTTGAGCTGAATAAAGAACAGTCAAAACAAACAATGATTACATTATATACTTCACTGAGAGAGGCTAAGGAGCATACTGATATGATCTGAAATTTTTTTAGAGTGTTCTCATAAACTTTCATATTTGAGGAGGTGTAAAGACTTCTTGTAACAGACTTGGACATATTTTGAGGAATGTAACTTACACACTCAGAGCTTTTAATCTTAATTTTTGAAGACTGGTTGACTTTGATTCTTTCTATATAAGTGTAGCTGCAACCCTGCAAGAATATTTTTGACACGTTGTATTTTAAGGACCTCAGCAGTAATGAAAAATATGTTGATCTTATGAAAAATGTATGTATTTATAATGATTTACAAATAAGAACAACAACCCAAACTTTCTTAAATCTGATACACTCTGTATTGTACACCAAATTACTAAGTTTTATTATTTTTCAGTGTAATCACTTACATGTTGTTAACTGGCTCTGAATATTCC
>NW_010315615.1:6954-20885 GCF_000700745.2 Antrostomus carolinensis
AATCAGCTCTAGAGTAATTTTGTTCAGATAATTTTCAATGCATTTTTATAAAGAAAAATCATAATTACAGTAATGAGCATTTTAATGTTCAGCCAAATTTATCTGGTGTGATAACTTGTGACAAGCTCTGAGACTGTGGTGGTGTTATGCTGGGGATTAATTTATTCCTAATGATTAGCAGTCTGGTCAATCTTTTGTGGATATGTTTCGAGTGGAAGTAGTTATCAGTGCAGAGTTTTCTATGATTAACATGGTAGTGTTTTATTATTCTCTATGTAGGTCAAGCTATAAGTGTAGTAGTATTACTGGGTAGGTATAACTAGTTCACCAACTGCCCTATCCCCAAACGTGTAAATTATTTTGGTAGTTAAGCTGTATGCTATGCATATTGTTCTTACCTGATGGCTAGCCTTTGAAGACTGAGCATCTGGTATATATATCTATTCATAGTGCTTGGTACATAGCAGCTGTTTATGAACTTACTATGTATGTATTTATCATTGGTTGTATTGCTTGTGCCTCATGTTGCTTTCAGGCAGGCAGATCCAAGGTGCTTGTCTGCGAGCTGGAGGTGGCTAGTTGCAAGAAATTATAAGATCTTTGTATATTCCTTTCCTCTAAGCAAATGTAATGCAGCTGATACAATAATGCACAAGACTTCCCTGCCATATGAGAAGTGTCTGGTGATGTATGTTTCTATGACAGAGAAGGATCAGATCTAAAGCTTGGTAACTTTGGTGTACAGTTTGGCTCTGCACTTTATTTGGTGTTATTTCTTTTTTTCCATATCAATACTTCAGGCAGGGAACATATCCTACTCTGTAAAATGCCTGTCCCTCTCTGGTAATACTGAGAGTCAAGTCTGCTTTTCCTCAATTCACAAGTACTTCTGGAAATTAATAATGTAGATTCAGCAAAATCAAGAATACAACAGAACATGGAAAACATAAAGATATAGAAAATATATGTTTTGACAGATGAAGTTATCATAGGTGATTGTAAAAGTAAAGGCTTTGTTTGCCTGTTTGTTTAACCACTGTCTGATTAACCTTTTAATCTATTCCTGAATATCAGTTGACTGTGAAAGATATAACAGAAGAGCAGTTTCTGATTGTCCTGATAAAAGGTAGAAACTTGTTACTCAGAAAGTCCAGAAAGCCATGTAGGTTCTTAGCTTTTCAGTAAACTGCTAATTTCTGCTACCTTTGCTTGCATTCATGCTGATGATGATCTGTGTTTGGTTAGAAGTGTTTGCTCTGTTTATCCTTATTTTCTCTCTTCATTCTGTGTGAAGTGATCTTTGAAATGGAGACCTTTCAAATAAAGGATTTAAATGCAAATTTGTAGACTTCTGATACTTTTTTTTTTCCCCTGAAAATGTTAAGTCAGATTTATCCACTCTGCATTATGTCTGCTTTGAATCAATTACTGCTATTCTTGAATGCTTGCATCTTTCCTCTATTCTTCTACAGACTCTAACCCTGTAGATCTGTAATATGGTATTACCATTACTAGTAACAGGCCACAGACTTTGTACTGTTTGGAAGGCCTCAGGACTGAGGCTTGTCAGGCTTGCTCTCTCTGAACTTCTGTTGAGATACCTGGGGTTTTATTTTACATAGCCTAGCTGTAACCGCAATTTTTGTTTTGGTTATGCCTATTTGCTTCACTTCTACTTATCTTTGTATGATACAACAACCGTAGGTTTGTATAGACAACTGTAACAAGCAATTATCCTATGCAGAGTTGAGATGTTCACAAGTCTAACATAATGATGTATTTTATATAGAGTAATGCTGTTCTGATGTGACATCAGAGACCTTGGGAAGGTTGCAGCATAGAGGAGTACAGGCATGGAGTGCCAAGAGATGGGAGACAGTCTTGGCACTGGAGACCCCATTTCTTCAGACCCATACTTTCTTTGGTATGTCCCTGCCCCTACTGTACTGTACTATTGTATTCCAGAATTGGAACCAGCACCAGTGACTCACAAGGGCTGAGTGGAGATGTACTCTTGATCTCTTCCCTTGATGTGCTGGCAACAGCCTTCCTAACACAGGCCAGGATGCTATTTACCTTCTTAAACGAGGAATAAACAAGGCATAAAACCATGTTAGTAAACATATAAAAATGATCCCAAGTGGATCCTAAAGGGAGGAGAATGAAGCCATAAACATGAACATCATACTCCTCCCAGTGAAGAAGTTTTGTATGCTGACAATTTGTGTAACAACCCCTCCCTCTCCCCCAATACTGGGTTGAAACCAGTGACCTCTTTAGGACCCAAAGGAGCAGAGGAAGGGTGAGCTGAGCACCTGGAGAAGGGACAGAAAGTTTATTTTTAATGCATTATTACTATTAAGTCTTTTTCTGCAGAGAAGTAGTCTTTGTTAAGATTTTAATTGTACTAATAATAAATTCTCTTCTTTATATGTAAGGAGCACTTCCTCTTTTCCTGTAAACAAAATTTTGAGTGTAAAATGACTACAAGAAAGATTGATTGTACAGTTATAATTTGTCTACTAAAATTAGTATTCTGGAAGGAGGTTTTTTTTTTATGGAAGCTAGCTGAGCAATTTGAGATTTGAACTGAAATTCCATAGTAAGAAAATTAGGATAATCCTGAAATGAGAAATATGGTGTTCAGTGTTTTTCATGGTTAAGCTGACTGCAGGACTAAAGGATGTCAACCTGGCTTTTTTAATGCAGTTATGAACAACTTGCAAAGCTCCTTTCTTCATTCAGCATTTTGCTTTGTAATTTTTTGAGGGGAGATACAAATGGAAAATATTTTTTTTTTTAAAGGGATCCTTTTTTCCTCCAAAAATGTTATGAGAGATAAGTACTTCTCACTCTTTAGTTGCTAGCACTTGATTTGAGCCAGGGCTATTATGTATAGCACAGATTACAGAGGTCCCACTTGAAGTTGGAGTCCTGGTATGTTAGCTGCCACGCATATACAGACTGCATAGCGGACTGAGTGATGGATTATGCACTGAGATAGGTTATGAATAGGATGCAGTCAAGTCTTGTTGAAACAGTGGCATGTTAAGTAGACCTGTTAACATTTCTATGTGGCAATAGCACTATGCCAAATTCCATTACATGCCATAGTATATTTACTGTAAGTATAGCATATTTATTACTGTAGTCATCCTTCACCTTTTTGCTATTTTGAGATCAAAGCAGGAGGGAAAAATGTACAGAATTGGCTAAAAATAACTACTGCTTCTCTTCATGAAGCTTTTTGACAGTGTTTTGTCTTTCAGATACTGTAAATAATATTTATGAACTAAATGGCTCTGATGCATTCCATCACTGTCCAGATAAAGATCTTTGGGGAGGGGAAAAAATTTCTTACTTTGCGGAGATTAGCACAGGGACATCCCACATTCTTACTGGTGTTGAAATATTCTTTTTAAAAAATCATATTTGAAAATTCACATGAATAAAGAAAAATCCAAATGAATATCTGTACAGATGGGAAAAGCATATTGTGGATCATCACACGCCATAGTTTGAGAAAATCTTGTTAATCATAGAACCATAGAATGGAATAGGTTGGAAGGAACCATAAAGATCATTTCGTTCCAACACCCCTGCCACAAACAGGGACACCTTCCACTAGACCAGGTTGCTCAAAGCCTCATCCAACCTGGCCTTAAACACTTCCAGGGAGGGGGCAGCCACAACTTCTCTGGGCAACCTGTTGCAGTGTCTGACCACCCTCACAGTGAAAAACTTCTTCCTAATATCTAATCTAAACCTACCCTCTTTCAGTTTAAAGCCATCACCCCTTGTTCTATCACTACCTGCCCTTGTAAAAAGTCCCTCCCCAGCCTTCCTGTAGGTCCTCTTCAGGAACTGGAAGGCTGCTATAAGGTCTCCCCAGAGCCTTCTCTTCTCCCGGCTGCACAGCCCCAACTCTCTCAGCCTGTCCTCATAGGAGAGGTGCTCCAGCCCTCGGATCATCCTCGTGGCCCTCCTCTGGACTTGCTCCGGTAGGTCCATGTCCTTCTTATGGTGGGGGTCCCAGAACTGAATGCAGTGCTCCAGATGTGGTCTCACTAGAGTAGAGTAGAGGGAGACAGTCACCTCCCTTGACCTCCTGGCCATGCTTTTCTTGATGGCCTATGGAGACCTGGCCAGTCATGAGTTTCTGTACTCTCGATTGTCAAAATATATTGAATGTGAACATGACTTTTATATATTCTTTACAAATATAATATAAAGGCCTGTCTACTTCACTGTCTGATCCATTTAATAATTTTTTGTCTTAAATGAACTTGTACCTGACAACGTACAGGTCTACTATATCCTGCATTAAAAATTCTAGTCTTACTTAGAATGCATTGTAGGCATGTTTCTATATTGGGATTGTTAGTGTTTAGATTGGAACTAAAAAAAGAAATTCAGGAAGCTTTATGTATCTCACAAGTAGACTTATTTATTAGTATGTAAGTTAATAAGTAGTATTATCTCAAAAGGCAGGTATATAATAATTACATTTAATTAGTAATCTTTAAATATTATCCCTATAAAAAAACCCCAAACATTTAAATGACTACTGAAACATTTAAATGAATACTACAAGTAGAAATCATGGTCTACTCCTAATGATATAATCTGCAACGTTTATGGATGACATGACATGATTAAAACTTATCAAATATAACACTTTAAAGCTGAACAATTACTGTTAAATGTAATAGTTTAAAAGAAGGTTGAATAATGTGGCTATTCTGAAATTATGATCAATTGCAAACATACTACATATGACTGAGTTTTCATTAGGTTTACTGCAGTGTTATATGATAAAATAGACTGAAGTATTTTTTTCCATATATAATGGTTAAAAATATGTAGTTAAATCTAGAAAATGGAAGCATTAAGAAAGTCAGTTTGCTTTTCACATGGAATATATTATTTGTACGTTCATGCTATACTTAATAAGGAAGCACTCTGGTTTTTTTTTTGTTCTTCTGATTTTCACATAATGGTACTAGGTGTAGACTGATGTCTATTAAATTATTTTTCCTCTTTCAGAATTTTATATTTTGTCTAGGAAAGAGCCTATATATAATGAATTACAGAAAATTGCAAGTAAATAAGAGATGACGGCAGCGTGTCTGCTCAGTGTATGCACAGATAACAGCAAAGACATAGCCCAAATATGCTTCTCTTCTAAGCACAATCCTGTTCAGGGTCATATTCCTGTTTTTTTGTGTGGCTGATCCATACCTCTTTGAAAATCACCTTTTTCCTCCCATTAAAGTTTCTTTCATAGGTAAAACATGGCATTACAAAGATAAAAAAGAAGTACTATCCAAGAATAAGCAAAAATGCAATGTTCGTGATCTGTATCAATAAAATAGCTACTGGAATGTTGCATCCATTTTTCCTGTCCAGAAAATAGCATAATATCCACTAACTGGTACAAAGTGATTGACTGTGGAATTGTAGTATAGCTAATTATGATCTCAATAACTTGTATTTCTGTAAAATGTTGTAGCCTCAAAATGTCACATAAACAACTGATCAAATAATTAACTTAATTTTTACAGCCTTGTTGCTGTTCTCATTTTTAACTGAATTATTTTAAATAACATATTTTATTTTTAATAAATGATTTACCTTATTATTAGATACCTATTTACAAGAGCAGCTTTATGTTCTAATTTCTGCACATTCTTTACATATAAGAAGTATAAAGCTAGAGGTTTTACCTTGTACTCTAATTTTCATAGCAAGTAATATTGCTGATTTGATTTGGGACACACCTATGATTTGAAGGTTGCAACTAGTTCAGCAACTGAAAATCCAAGCGTGCACTCCTGTTCATGCGTAGATCTATGTGTATTTTACTGTTATAACTCCAGTAACAGTATACTGGAGTATATCTGTATACTGCTATATACAGTTATCTCTGGAACCCTGTATCACTGTTATAGACTCCACATCTGTTTTAAGGTGCACTTAGGCTACTGGTACAATATAATTGCAATGGGAAACAGTTTCCAAGTTTTCAAGGAACTTCTAAACACTTTATCATTGATAATACAGAGTTTTAAGGCATCACGCTACACTTCTCATCTTTTCACTGCATTGGTCTCATTTGCTACTTGGATTAATGGGCATTCTTTTAGAAAGACTCCAGCATAATAGAAATGAGTGGGAGCCTTGAAATTGCAGAATCAAGCCCCAAATGTATATAATTTTCCAAGATTTACTGTAACAGTCTTTGATATGGTATTTCATAGGTTCATGTCAGTATTACTTTACAACTGCTTCTGGTTTATTTGAAGGCAAATGTATTTATAGAAATTAAACAAGCATATAGGAGTATTATTTTAATTCAACATATATAAAAATATTAGCTTTGTTTAGATGACACCACTAACATTGCCCGTAATATATCACATGATTGTTGTTTGTGATCTGTTGGAAATTTTTCCTTTCAGTGTGCTAGGATTATGACATGCAGGTGGACATTGATGATGTTAAATGTGTATAGTATTTGCTTCATTTGCATCATTTTGGAAAAAATCACATCTGAAGTTAATTTCTAAGGTACTAGGTTAATAAACCAAATTTAAGTATTGCAGCAGTAGTAAACCTAAGTTAAGTATCACAGAATATAACTAGTGATTTGGTGAATCCTCCTCTTTCAAATCCAACTATCCCTTGATTAGAACACCATAGGTATTGTAAATCTAAGTTCTGATCTGTCTCTCTAAGGACTAGGTTATTAATGTAGGAAGTACTTACATTAGTGTTTTAGTTCAGAATAGAAGTTCACTTTCATAGAGGATTTCCAGATAGCCCCCACACTATACATGCTGCCCCATGGCCCCAGAGAACATGGATTCAATTCTTCTGGAGTGAAATGAAACTAAGCTCTGGTTGAAAGAGCCCTGAGACACTTCTGGAGTTAACTCTCATCACCAGCTCTTCTTTGCAGATCTATACCGTAGCTCCACACTATTTGCTAATATAATGGCACAACCTAGCTGGGCAAAATGATTGTAAGACAGGCTAGATCCTAGTTATGCTGACATACCTTTTTATAATAAGAAGGTATGAAATGCTTTATTAACAATTGTTAGATAACTTCAGGTTTTTAGTAAGAATTTAGCTCTTTCACTGTTAAAGTTGATATGTGGAAAATTAGGGCCTGTCACTTAATCTCATTTTATGCTAATATTTTCTTGTCTTCCTGCTTCTCATTTATGAAAAGTCTGAGCTAATAGCAAAATGACATCTAATTTTGGTTTTCTCAGTTTTCACAAATGGGAAACAAAGTTCCTTGCTCTTACCACGTCGTAAATCTAATTAAAATTCTTACCTGAAAGAAAATACTATTAAGATAAAATGTTTGATACTTTTTCTCTGTATTTTCAGTCATCCAGATTGAGAAGTGTATGCAACAGTGTTATGCCACTTCTACATCACTGTTTTAGGTCTGTATGCACTGATCTGATCCTCTAAGATAGTATAAACCACCCTCAGGAAGTGTTAAGCAATTTAAGTGCAAAGGCGTTGGAATGATTGGCTCAGAATAAGTGCATCCTCTTAAGCTGCCTCCAGTAATATATCTCCTGTGATACATCAGTTAAAGCTGGCTGGCTCTGTTTACATATTTTATTTGTGTGTGAAGGCATGATAGCAAAGAAAGTAGGTGGTAAAATAACAGTCAATGCTCTCTCAAACTGACTTCTCTTTGGGCTGTATAAAGAAGTGTTTAATGTCAGGCAATGTTTGTTAAACCTCACTATGCATTTATGTAAAGGTACTCCAAAGAGTATAAACATGGAAAAACAAAGATTAATTATTTAAGATGATATGAAAATGTACAAGTAGGTATAGTGAAATATGTTAAGTAACCTGTGACATATAATGCCGCTGGTCACATGCTTTTAAAGATTATTTGAAATTATAGATGATGTATATGCTGTAGATTTGATCTGTGAAGTATTTGAAATTGCTAACCCCTCTCTGACTGTTATGGAGATAGAAGTTTCAAGAAAGAGAAACAAAATTACTCTTGGTAAGTAGACTACTTGAAAAGACTTTTTTTTTTTTCCCATAAAAATGCAATTTATCATAGAATCGGTTTTGTTGGAAAAGACCTTTAAGATCAAGTCCAACTGTAATCCTAACACTGCCAAATCCACCTCTAAACCATGTCCCTAAGCACAACATCTACACGCCTTTTAAATGCCTCCATGGATATGCAGACTGAACTATTAAAGGTTAAATACAGTTTTTTGTCCATAGTGTAGATTCCAAAGGAAGCCACATATATTGGTTGTTTAGATGAAAGAAAAGCAAATGAAACTCTGGGATCTTAAAATATCCATTAGTGGTACAAAAGTGTATACATACAATAGAATTATGCTGATTTTTAAATGCAGTTTTTCCAATTATTATTTCTATAGGACAGGACTCTTTATACACAGCAAGGAGTAATGCAGAATTACAAATATTAGATAGGTGATGCTGTATTCTTCAGGTTCATTCCTCTCACTCCCAGCAGTTGTGCTATTCTCAGGACAGCAGGATTTTTTTTTTTTGTGATAAAAAAATAGAGGTAACAATGTCATCTTTAAATAGCATAGTGAAAGCATGATGCTGGTCTGGCTAAATATATATCAATAATTAGCATATTCAGTGGTATTTTGACCTTGACGGAATGGTTGGTATTTACTATGGCTTCATAAATGAGATTTTAACCTTTTGTTAAAGGCGATTTATAGTGCCAGAATAACCTCTTTAAAATAAGTACTGACTTGCTAGCACATGGTGAGAAAATGGGCGCTTTGGAAAAGCTTCTCAGTTTTGAAGCATCACATTCCCTTTATCTAGAACATTTGTACGTAGTGTTAGTTGTAAAACAGAGATCTTCAATGTTGCAGCCAATGAAAGACTAATTTTTTTTCACTATAGACAGCTTCAGATAATCACTGTTGGGAATAAAAATTATAACCAGAACTGCCTGTGTTTTTTGCTACATTAGTGACTTAGTCACCTACAGTGTCTCCCACACTATTTGTGTCAAGGTAATTTAGGGAGGTGACAGTACGTATTCTGTTTTGTTTAGTGGGCTCTCTAAAACTACTGACTTCAGTGCATATTTATATGTCTCAGTAATGTGGTTTAAATTGCAATACACATACTTTGTAGTTTCTACCTCTTTTTCTTGTGTTATGCACACAATTTGAATGTGGCTATGGAATATTCTATCTTTCAGGACAGGGTAAACTGCTAGATGTGCTTGATTTTTGTATATTTAATCCTTGCTCAACTGATAAAGTGGTGGGCTCTAGGCTCTTCTATGCAGCCTAAAGATACTTATCCTTTTTCTGTGTTGGAGAATCAGCCATTCTCAACATTTGGCCCAGGTACACCCACACACATATTTCTGGGGGAACCATAATTGGAGAAGAGTTTCTATCCATTTATAGCCCTTGGGTGACTCGAGGAACTTGAAGGCCTTTAAATCCGCACAGAGATGTACTGCTGGGATAATTTCCACTTGTTCTCATGCTGACCTTCACCAACTTCACAGACATTGGTTTGCTAAATTCAATATCAATCCATTTTATTGCAAAAAAAGGTACAAGCAAATTATTTTATTTTATTTTTTTTTTTCTGGCAGACTGTTAGCATTAGTCTACACAAAATGGTCTGGTTCCTCTTGTGACCTACTTATTCTATGACTGATGTGATGGGGGCACTGTGCCCACTGTGCTTACTTCCCCATTTTGTTATGCTGTTATATCAAGTGATCTTCTAGGACACACTTGTTGGAACCTTGTCCCAGCACCTCAGCTGAACACCAGTCTCCTGTAGTGAACTACTAGTGAACTACTAGTACAACTACTTATAGTCTTTGGTCAGATTTCATGGTCAGGAACTCTTTATCATTTTTTATTATTTTTCAGAAGAGGTATGTCAGATGCCTGTGCAATTGATTAACATCTGCTATGACAATTGGTTACTGAGCACTCTTCTCTTTTAATAGAAGTTTTCATCCTCAAAATGTTTCCCTATAATTAAAAGTCATTCATGGCTCTGGCTTTAGTGCAAGCACAAATACACTTTGTTGAGATAAAAACCCCACAGAAACAATATTCTTAGTGCTTGGCAGCGATTATAGTCATACTCTGATCTTGGATTTACTAAATATTAAGATGTGATATATCATAGTAATGTATCTTTATTTAAGCAATAAACAACTTGCTTATATGCTTAGCCCATAGCTTTTTACCACTGACTTCCTCTGTATCTAATCAGTTTAGTGAGAACACTTCTCATACTTCTTTCATTTGAGCTATCTTTCCTGCCTGTTTTGCTCTGCTCTTTCTTTTAATTTATGTAATAATTTTCCACATTTTTATTTAGATTCTACAAAATCATCATGGCTTTAGATTCTTATGTTATATGGTTGTGTCTTACCAGTGGTATAAGATTTTATAAAAATACCTGTACTCTATAATTTTTGAAAAACTGCAATATGAAGTACATCCTCCACCATTATTAAAAATCTTGTAAGCATGATGTAAAATTTGTATAGTCATGTTTTGATATAAACCCTTTATATCTACAGTTTTGGTTTCTTACAAACTTAAGAAAATTGATTTGTAGATACGAAGAAAACAGCAAGATCATTCCTTTTTGTGAAGTTTCACGCTTCATTTCCTTGCATCTTATGCTATTCTGGCTAATGAAGAGCCAAAAATGGAAACTGTGTTAAAAAGGAATAAAAAGGTATTGCTCTGATCATAAGCGAATAAAATTATGTGGTATATGGTACAGAAACTGCAATTGTCAACACAAAGTAATGAAAATCTGCAACAAATACTAAAATATTGGCTGCTTAAACCAGAAAAACATTAATTAGTTTGCGACAGTGGTAATGGGGTGGCTCGATATGAAAAGTCTGTATTCACATATTGTTTAGATGTAATAAATTAGGTATATTTGGGAATCTTTAAATACATTTACACTTCTCAAGCATTCCTTTCTTCTGTGAGCAATTTTTTACAATATCTTCTGTTACTTGCATGAACATGTGTTACAGAAAAGGCAAAGTTTTCTAAATTCAGAGTGATCTGTTGGAAGAACAAATTTGAATGCAGTCAGTAAATTAAAAGTGCATTTAAACAGAGAGTTAATGTTATAGGAAGGCAATTATTCAGATCTGGATATATGATGAAAAAAAGACTTCACCTTTCCAAGAAAAAAAATGTGTTATTGAAAATACAGTTGCATTCAGTTGTCTTCCTTGGACAGACTTTTCAAGAGTTGGTCACATTGGAAAGTAAAGCTTCTTCATGCATACATGATTGATTATTGTTTTTTTTCTGAATTATGCTGTTGAGTCTTATGGACTATTTAATCCAAAACATACCGGGAAATTTACATTCACTACAAGGACAACGTTCTTACACTAGCATTTCTAGAGATTCAATGCACGCACAAGATCAAATTCAATCAGGATGTAGAACACCTCAAACTGTGTCCCATTTAACTTTTTCTGTTTACAAGAAGGCTGAATTTGATCAAGTCTCTAGCAAACAACTAAATAATTCAGTCCAGTGGCAGTCTTATTTCACATGACTTGTACATCTGTCTTAATTGTGAATATAGCTGTTTTCTCAGGAATGGATCTTTGCTTTGATGAAATGTGTCTGGAAAAACAATTTTTAATACATTCAGTAAATAATACTTTGTTTGTCATTCAACCCACATGTTTTTCCATCTCTATAAAAACTCTTTGTTTTAGATTCTGATGACTAAATAATTCAGTCCAGTAGAACCAGGACTGTTTTACTTTGAAATTACAGCTGCTTGGGGAAGGAGAAGAGTGTCTTGTCCTCTCCACCTGGTGTTGTGGAGGGTCTCCCTCGGATGGATGACACTAGAAAAAAACAAACAAAAGGGATAGATGGATATTTTGGGAGTCTTACAGCCCGACTTTTGAAAAATACTACAGAACTTCTTTGTACGGCCACACAGCGTAGAATTGTTTAGGCTCCATTACATCACACTGTATTGCATTGTAAAATGAAGTGATTACAATGTGATTGGAGCAGCTGTTATATTTCAAATCACTTGACAAAAGGGGAAGTGTAGTGGAAAATCAAATGGATATATATGGGTAGCAGAAGTGATTAGAACAAATTGTGAACATAATTATCTTTGATTGCTATCTCTTTTTAAAATGTAACTGCTTTGTAATAGCAGTTTGCTTTGGGTTCATGGTGGTATAGAACTTCTCTCCATTCTAATTTCTCAAAAACCATATAGCAAACGATAGCTGGATACCATGGTGATATAAAAACATGAGTAGATTATCTTTAGTTGTGTGAATTTGAAGACCTTTTTGCTGTTTCAATTAATTTAATTGATTGTAACTGTTTCTAATCAACTGGGATAATAAAGCTAGCATTGATAGAGGTTTTTCATTCCCATTTTGATGAGAAATGAGTCTTCGCTACTCTTATTCTCTAATTCCTTTGGGCCAAATGCAACTACTCCTAACACGTTACAGAGTCTTGGATCTCTTCCATCTTAATGTGAACACAATAGGTATGATGGCATTTATTTTGACGCATAGTGTCCTCGGGGATATAGACAAAGATGAAATGTCAGTGCTAGTATTTTTCAGTCTGCTAACAGTCTCTGAAGCTCCCATGCAAAATAGTCTGCTGATCTGTTGGTGTGACTTAGCACAGATATCTAGAGTACGGTAAAGTAAAATCACTCACTGTTATCCAAGAAAACTTGAAAGAAGAAAATCTCTTCTTTCACACTGATTTTTTCTATCTTTAAGGCTGATTCTGTCTCCTCTCTGATTGAACATGTACCTGAGGCCACTGGGAGAGATTTAATGATCAAGGCATAAAAAAAAGAGTAGGGTGACCAGTCAGTAAATTTACAGCTGGAGAAAGTACTTCGTAAGTCAGGATTACAGATAGTCTGTTTTTCTTTTCTGGCCTTTTTAATAATAACTGAAGCTATGTGCAGGTGCATAAGTGAATGGATCAGGGGAAGATAACACCACACTGATGAAGAAAAGGCTACTGTATGTTTTCAAGCAAATACTCTGTAACAGAATCACAGAATGGCGGAGGTTGGAAGGGACCTCTGAAGGTCATCTAGTCCAACCACCCTGCTTAAGCAGGGACTCCTAGAGCACATGAACCAGGATTCTGTCCAGACGGTTTGTGAGTATCTCCAGGGAGGGAGATTCCACAACCTCTCCGAACAACCTGTTCCAGTGCTCAGTCAGCCTCACAGTAAGTTCTTCCTTATGTTCAGGTAGAACTTCCTAATGTTGCAGTTTACACCCGTTGCCTCTCGTCCTATTGTTGGGTGCCAATGAGAAGAGTCTGGCCCCTTCCTCTAGACACTTGTCCTTTAGATATTTATAAATGTTAATCAGTTCTCCTCTGAGCTGTCTTTTCTCCAGGCTGAACAGGCCCAGCTCCCTCAGCCTTTCATAACATGAAAGATGCTCCAGTTCTTTAATCAATTTAATTGCGCTTCACTGGACACACTCCAGGAGTTCTGTGTCCTTCCTGTACTGGGGAGCCCAGAACTGGACACAAAGCTCCAGGTGGAGCCTCACCAGGGTTGAGTAGAGGGGGAGGAGAACCTCTCTCGACCTGTTGGCAACACTCTTCCTAATACAACCCAGGATACTGTCAGCCTTCCTGGCCACAGGAGCAAGTTGCTGCTCATATTTAACTTGTTGTCCACCAGGACTTCCAGGTCCTTCTCCACAGGGCTGCTTTCCAGGAGGTCAGCCCCCAACCTGTACTGATGCATGGGGTTACTCCTTCCCATATGCAGGACTCTGCACTTTCCCTTGTTGAACCCCTTGAGGTTCCTCTCTGCCCATATCTCCAGCCTGTTGAAGTCCT
>NW_010315615.1:20941-57688 GCF_000700745.2 Antrostomus carolinensis
ATCCAAAACTTCTCCCAATTTAGTATCATCAGCAAATTTGATGAAGAGGCACTCTCTTCCTTCATCTAAGTCATGGATGAACAGGTTGAACAACACTGGACCCAGTACTGACCCCTGCGGGACACCACTAGATACAGGCCTCCGACTTGATTCCACACCATCAATGACAACCCTCTGAGCTCTGTCATTCAGCCAGTTCTCAATCCACCTCACTGTCCAGTCATCAAGTCTGCACTTCTTGAATTTGCCAATGAGGATGTCATGGGAGACAGTATGAAAAGCCTTGCTCAAGTCCAAGTATACAAAATCCACTGCCCTCCCCTTGTCTATCCAGCCAGTTGTCCTGTCATAGAAGGCAATCAGGTTAGTTAAACATGATTTCCCTTTGGTGAATCCATGCTGACTACCCCTGATGACCTTCTTGTCTTTCACATGCTTAGAGAATGAAGCATATGAAATAATGAAGAGAGCTAAGTCAAAATGGGAATGATTAATTAATTAATTAATTAATTAAGTCATGCTGGAACAAAGTAAGCACCTCAAATGTTATCAGCTTTGGTGATATGCCACTGAGATACAATTTTATCGATCTTCTCCAAATCGTGATAGCAAGTGATGCAGTCAGTGGAATTCTGGGACCTTCTCACATTAACTTGGGACTCAAACACGTTTGAATATTATCTCAGGGACATTTGTTTCCCCTCCTTAGCTCCTTTAACTTCAGCCCTAGAAGGAGCCCCCTTTTTTGCATCCTCCTTTTGTACCTGTAGCTAATTGATATGAATGGAGCACTGTCAAGATGAAATTCTATACCTTGTCCATTGTAAGAGCAGTTTGTGTAACACAGTTTTAATTATATTGGTGCTGTAATATACTTTAAAGATACACATTTCTAACATATCACATATATCACATTTTATAGAATGGTGTGAATATTGATTTGTGTCATTCATCCATTAGACTTGCCACCTATCTTTTAGGTTTGTCACCTACCCAGTAGTGCTTGTTCACTTTGCTTCACTCAGGTCACGATCCAAGACCCTCTTTGTTTTGTTTTGTTTTGTTTTGGTTTGGTTTGGTTTGGTTTTTTTTACATGCATTTTTTTGTTTGACTTGCTGTACTGAGAACATTTCCTCTCAAGAAAGCATTCATCTTGAACATCTTCGTGATTGTTTGCTGTATGCTTTGGACTTTCTCTCCAAGCCTGCAGGTTAGGCTACATATCTTTCTTTGCATATGGAATCCATCCCCCAGATTCTGGGATTTAGGACCAGAAATAAGAAATGTCTTATATTTGTCTAAGAAAATGTCTTATACTTGTCTGAGAAAATGTCTTCTGTTTGACTCAAGGAGGCATTATGCATTTATGGTGCTGTATAAGGCTTCATGTTTTAATGAGCTAGTTATATTATTAGCTCAGGTAGGTCAGTTTTATGCATCTCATGTTAGATGAATTTCTTCTTGTAGTTTAGTATCAGTTTGCAGTTATATATGTAGCTATCTAAACCTACAATGAAAATTATATACAGGAATATATATTTTTTTATACTCATGTAGCTATTAATATCTTTAATTTCCCATTCCACTTTGTTTCCCATTTTCTCTCTAATATTCCATCTGAAGATCTCTTCATGTTATTCACTATAAAATCTATGAAATTATAAAAATAATTCTGTTTTCTGATTTGTATGCATTCATCAGCACAGAGTTTTCAGCAGAATCTTGGAAAACTCAAAACAAAGGAAATTTGTAAAAGGAATATCAGCAAGTAGCAAATTGAACAAAGTCAGCAGAGAAACTCAGGTGCCACTTCAGTATTTAACATTACAACTCATTGCAACAAATTTATCAGTGCTATCAGTTTCAGTCTTATCAGTGATTCAAACTAACTGTGATGGATGGATATTTCCATATTACAATTTTGTCATGCTTCAGGGTGTCACCTTGGCATAATTATTACAATACATGTTGCTGACAGAGCAAATTTTGCAAAGCAACAAGTAGAGAGCATTTCCCAGTCTGTATTACACATCTCTCTGAAACCTTACTTTCTAGTGTTTCACTGTAGGCAAGCTAAATATCAGCCAGAAACTTCAGGGCATATTTATTTATGAAAGTTTGTACATATATAGAAGGCAAAAGCATGTTAAAAATATGTATTTTTAAAAAAGCAAATGTGTCTTACAAAATATTTGTCAAGGTCAGAAAATAAATAATGTAATAGTTTCTCTGCAGTATGTGTTTTTGTGTCTGATTTTCAGAAAATCAATGCCCTCTGCCTATTACTATTTTATAATTAACTAATATTTAAGCAAGTACTGTGCAGATAATTTATGATTATTTTTTTTTTTTTTTACAGATTGCAAAACCTGAACCATCAACACTAAAACCTCAGACAAAAACAGTAAATATAAGGTAACTGAACTCCCAAGCTAAATGAATTTGCTTGCTTGCTTAATAAGTATCTTATGTCAAGGGTGACAAATTCATGTAACTCCTTTGTTGCTTAATTTCCTATTTAACATAATGTTAACTCTTACTTTCCTACCTCACAACAGTGCTTGCAGATAAACACATTTGACTTCCTCAGAAAGACGTCTTGCAAGTGCCTGAGGTTAATCTTTTCTAATGTGTGTGAGTAAATGGGGGCAACAATGTAATCAAAGGAGAGAGAAGAAAACGATGATTGTTAGAGAAAGAAAATTAAAATAGAAGACACTTGTTCTGCTCCTTCATCTTTAATGAAGGATGTAATTTCAATGTGATCGGCATCTGAGAATTTCCTTGCTCTGGAAACTCACAAAGTTTAGGGATGACTTCTAGTTTTGGTGTCAAAGATTATTTCTTCCAGTGACCTTTAGGTTAGCAATTATGGATCTGGTCTGAGCTTCATGAGTGCTTACTAGGGATGCTTGGGAGAGGGCATGCTAAGGTCCTGGCATAAAGAATTTAGGCATCAAACTGTAAAAATATTCTAGGGACACATTTACTGTGGGATGAAGAGGGAGAAGATACAAGTCTAGAAACTGTTTCAGGCAACAAACTTGAAGCAAAACAAACATTCCCCTCACCAAAAACAGGCTAAAGAGGACGTTTATTAATAAATTCCTCTAATCTGAGCAGCAAAAGCTGTCTTTTCTCTCTGTATTTGTAACTAGCTTTTATGCAAGGAGGTTGTGAAGTCTTTCCGCTACAGAGAATGCACCTGGCAGGAGGAGGTTGAAGACCATTGTGGGTTAGGCTGGCCACTGATGTGAAACTGAAGAGAGTATGAGAGGGGGGTGCTTAAATACAAAGTTATTCCTGAAGGTGTAATGGCAGTGCTTTTTCCTGTTGAAGAGACTTTTCTGGTAGTTCCTTTAGGAACAGTTGAGAGAGGCAGCATTAAGTGTCATGGTCTTATTTATAGATCTTATTCCACTCCGTGGAAAGAAAGTTTCCTGGGGGCATCTCTGATAAGTAATATGAGTAAGATGGCTTTGTCCACTAAAAGGAGGAAAAGGAAAACCTAACACCTAAAGGTTCTTCCAGGACAAGATATCTTCCAGGTCAAGATATTTTTACATCTACAAATATCTGCCATGAGGAGCTAAAGGTCAAGCTGATTACATTTTTATGGTAATGAAGATCAGTCTATGTTCCAGATGCATGCTTCTTCTGACACATTTTGCTCACTGTGGTTAAAAATCCTGGGTTGAACAGTATCAGAAACTCCGAACATATTTATAAACTGCCATTGTTGAGGAAGCCTGTTTGCCTTGTATCAAAGGCAGCTGAAGGAGAGAAGAAGTACGGGGACTGAGGATTGCTGTCATATTAAGGAGTGTTAGGAAGAAGCCAGAACTGAACTGCTTCTACTGGCTCTGTAGAGCTTCAAAATTGAACTGGCTCTGCTGTGAAATGCTGGCATATAAGTACACTAGATAGGAATGAGAAGCTTTGTTTCAGCAAATAAATGAACATATTCATCTGTGAAAGGCAATGTGTGATAAACTGCTATCATCTTCTAGTAGAACCTAAAGAAAATGACCTAATTTCACAATGAGTGCTCATCCAAGTATTCAAAGTCTAAAATATTGCTGTTCTCAAAGAGCTGTTTGTATGGCCTTCCCTAAGCTCTATTTCTAGATCCGTTCAAGTAAACAGCCAAAATCTGACTGACTTTAATAAGAGCAGAATTAGACTCGTATTCAATTTTTGGAACAATGTTAACATTTCTGTCAGCAAGATTATGAGTTCTACTCTCATGCTTTCCTCCAACATCTGCCTGTCTCAAGGTATAAATGAACTAAAACACAAGGCACCCTTGAGGAAATTTTTACATCTGCCTGTATTGGCAGCCAGGAGAGACATTGTAAAATATTGGAAGTTTGACAAACCTTGCAGCTTTCAAAAGTTAGATTGCAAATGTTTTCAGTTCAACCTCATTAAAAGAGGAATAATAGTAAAGGGAAAGCCAGAATTTAGATTTCTTTTTGATCCAAGACTGTACAAGAAGACAGAACAAGTACTTCCTCTGAAGATCTATAAACAGTTTGAAGTACAGGTTTATCTCTATGTACACAGTGAAAATAAAGGCAAAAAGAGATTAAATTATCTATTTGATGCCTTGGTAAAACTGTCTTTCTTTTAAAACAGTAGGTTAAGTGTGTCTGAAAATTTATTTTTCACTTAACAATCCTTCTGTAATTGATATGTTACCATTACTTCATACTTACTACTCTCTCGAATCTTTAATTTTTGTATCTGCTTCTAGTATTTTGTATGCAGACACAACAATTCTGTTTCCTGCATTGTTTGAATAATATGTAGCAGATGTCTGTTCTGTTTTTGCCATTGTACAAATCAATATATTTTCTTAAATGGAAAGGAGAAAAAAAAAATAAGGTCATCCTAGATGTTGTAGACAAACTGAGTTTGACTAGTCTGAAATACAAATGCAAAAGCCACAAGCTCTTTCTACTGAATAATCAGGAAAAGCTTCCTTTTTAAAAAATATTGAAATGTTTAACTCCCACTAGTTTATGGCTCATTGAATTATTTCAACAGCTTATTCCAGACTTTTCAGAGGTACTCCATTCTTGACCACAACCAAGAATAAGCTGTTTTTTAAACTGGACTGAGCTTTTGTTTCATTGTCATCAATATTAACAACTGCGTGTCCTTAACATGCAAACTACCTTTATAAGAAGGAAATAAGAACTGTTTCTTAGATATGCTTTAAGACCTAACAAAGTAAAGATACAGAGTGTTTCCTGTAAAGTGACAAACTTCTTCAGCTTCTTCTGGATTTTCAGTGAGCAGGAATTGAGACCATTAGTTATCTCACAGAATGTACTGAATAGGTCTCAGGTCATGCGATGAAGTTCTGCCAAAATCTCTACTGCTACAGGCTGTACTTTGGCTGAAATATTAGTAGGTACAATGTAGCATTTTCTTACCAAGATGATTTTCTATTTCCATGGTAGCAGACAGTTTGGACAGAATTCAAGTGTGTGTTTTTTTTCTTCTTAGCAAAAGTACTAATGAGAGTAGTGGGATTAAATTGCAGCCTCTCTGTTCTGTTTGTTATACAAAGCTGTGGTATGTGGATGTTCCTGTCAAGATTAAAAATGAATGAGATATATATGTAGTAGAAAGGAACTCGAGATGAAGGTGTGAAGTACCTTGCCTGGGATCTTTCAGTCACAGGATCTCTGGGCCATAACTAGTGTTTTCCTACTTCTTGCAGCTTTATTCTATGGGGTTTTTTTATAATTCCAGTTGTCTTAAAGTGTGCAATGGTGCAATGTACATGTTACATTTAATGGTGTTCTTCTCCACATTTTTGTTTATCCATTTCTCTTCCCCCCACCACATTTCATACTGGATCTGAGTTTGGAAGATAGCAATGCACAAAGCAGACTGATTGCTGCTAGGCCTGTTGCTTAATTTTCAACAGGGGCTTCAGTTACTGTCATTATAAGGGTAGTACAGAACCTGAACTAATGATAGATATAATACTGTAAGAGCAATTGAAGTTACTTTAAAGAGTATTGGTAGCCATGTATGCCACAGTACTCAGCTATATGGTTTTATGATGCATTTTTGTTAATGTACTTCTACCTTACCCCATTTCAAAATGTGCATGTAGACTGTCCTGTGGAACAGAAATGAGAGTATTTGGAAAGAAGGTTGTGGATAGATACCATAATGGACCAAATCTAAATACTGAGGATATAAGTGTTCAGGAAGGAAGTAGGATAATGTAAGAAAAGGTTACAGAGCCAACTAATGATATAATAAAAAAGTAGTCCTTCATTCTTGTTTCCATAGCTATTATGCATGTTAATTCTCTTGGTATATTGCCTTTCTGATTGGCATCTCAGAAATGGCTCATAATCAAGTTTAAGTGAAAGACTTAACTGCAAAAAAAAAAATGGCAGTGAGTGAAATTTCACAGCTGCAGCCATATGCATTTTACTTTAGGGAAGACAAGGAGGGAAATGAGTTGAGGCATTTATGAGATGCTAATAAGGAATTGTCAAAAAAACATGGAGTACTTCAACCCTTCCTTGTCTGTCTAAGATGCTTCGGATGGCTATTATCCAAAGTAATTAAATACAGTACCACAAATCAACATAGTTCTGCAAGAAAACCTTTTGCAGTATGTTAGCGTGCTTGTTGAATGAATATCTTCAGAAATACTGTGGTACCAGCACAATAGGGTGTGCATATTGCTAGAGCTAATGGTGACAAAGCATCTGATGGCATCTCCTTAAATTAATAAGACTGTTAATCTCTCTCATTTTTTCAAATTCCCACTTCCATCCTGGTGCAAACCAACTAGGATCTGTTGCTATTTAGATATATTTCAATTTAATTGTTTTAATCAGGCTTCCTCAAACCAATGTTTTTAAAACGGAAGGTCTTTTTACATTCTTATGCAAAAAAGTAAGTTTCAATGTCTCTTCTGTGGGGAGGCTGTTCCTTCTCTACCTCCAACTATAAATACATCTGTAGTCTTGAGATCAGAATATGATATTCATTCTGACATAGTTACAAAAGATGTAGATAACTTGCATTCATAGATCATATTGCTTGCATCACAAGCATGAAATCTTCCCGCTACCTGAGAAAAGCTAGGAGATTGAGTAGTTAGTAGATGTTGGACCTTCAATGTGCTCAATGGATTTGGATGTAGAGCAGCAGTAAGCAGAGAGTATAACAGTGCAATGCAGTAAAAATAAATCAGTTTAAAAAGTCTGACAGAAAAGTGGGGAGAAAATAACTTTGTATCACAAAGACAGCCTTATGTTAAGGTAAGCATGTACCAGTTTAGGCTGCTGCCAAAGATGACAAACAGCTGCCAAAGTCACTAACAGAAATTGTAACATGCCATAGTTAAAGCCAGCTGTGTCGCTACAAACTCATGATTGTAAAGTTAAGTCAAGTCACAGATACTGCTATATGATTATGGTGGGCTAACCTTGGCTGAATGCCAATTACCCACCAAGCTGCTTTACCACTCCCCTCCTTAGCAGAATGGCAAGGGGAGAAAATAAGATTTAAAAAAAAAAGAGCTCCTGGGTCAAGATAAAGGCAGTTTAACAGAAGCACGATGCAAGGGCCATGCACGGAAGCAAAGGAAAACAAAAGATTTATTCTCTACTTCCCATCAGCAGGAGATGTCTAGCCACTCCCCGGGAAGCAGGGCGTAGCAGTTACTCCAGAGGACAAACATCATAAATAACGAATGCCTCCCTTTCCCCTTCCATCCTCCTTGCTTTTATTGCTGAGCAGACATCATGTGATATGGAATATCCCTTTAGTCATTCTGGGTCAGTTATCCTGGCTGTGTGCCCTCCCAAGATCTTGCCCATCCCCAGCCTGCTAGCAGCGGGGAAATGTTGGAGACACAGTCTTGATGCCGTGCAAGCACTGCTCGGCAGTAACCAAAACATTTGTGTGTTATCAACACCTTTCTAGTTGCTAATAAAACGCACAGAAATATGAGGGCTGCTACGGGGAAAATTAACTCCATCTCAGCCAGACCCAATACAATAGTTATCCCTGACTTCTACTTTAAATAATAGCCAAAGGTATTAAGTTTGTCTGTGTTAATTATTGGCAGATGTTGCTTAATATGACTACATAAAAGCTTTTCCATTGAAAATTTTTCTTAGAGAATTGTAACCATGTCAAGTTAGTCTTCTTTTCGTGGAAACATTTACTCATAATCATGAAATGTAACACAACACATAATTTTGGAATATTCTTTTTTTTATCCTAAATACAAGGCTTTGGATTTTACATTTTCAAATTCTGAACTTTAAATCAGATTTTAATATTCTCACATGGTTTTAAACCTTTCATAAGGTAAAGAGCTGCAGTGATGGAGATAGAGAATGCCTCTAAGATTTTTCAGTTCCTTTTTGCCAAATTCAGTACAGTAGTTGAATCTGACTGAAAGTAACACTTGAATATTCATAATGCTCTGAACATTGGATTCAGTCAGTGTTTACAGTGTGCATTATTTTACATTTATTTTTAATTTAAATTATTAGCCTTATGCTAAATAAGTATCTTATAAAGGTCTAAGACTTGTTGAAGATCTGTATTAATGATTCAGAAAACTACTTTATAAACTCTCTTAAAATCTCAGGTAAAACTATCTGAAACACAATTTTTAAACTACTAAATTAAGGAAATTGAGTGTCCTCTGAAATTATTGATGAAGTAGAATGTAATTCTTATTCTATGTAATGCATTTATCACCACATTTTTCCCAGATACTGATGAGCTATGTTTATTACATACTTCCATGTGCTTTGTGTTCCTGTTGACAGTTTTACCATTTGCCATTATTAGAATATATTTTCTTACATCTTTCAAAATTAATAGTTGGATATTTTATCTTTTGTCCTTCTATTTCCCGAGGTTTTAATTTGTAGTCACTGATATAAAATTCCAGTCTTCATTTGATGTTTACTATCTTTAATTATTTTGATGTCTTTCTTTTATAATCCTCTAAGTCAATACAATAATTTCTTAATTACAGATTTTTGAAGTATGTAATGTAATAATTTTAGTTGGAATTCACATTTTTCTGTTCATAAAATTAGTTGATTTAATTCATAATTTACTCCTAGACTTGTGAAAATGCTAAATTTTTATACACCAAACATATCTATCTATCTATCTATCTATCTATCTATCTATCTATCTATCTATCTATCTATATCTCCTTTTTCTGTCTTATTACACTTGTAAATAGCAAATATATTCAAAACAAGAGCACTTGCTACAAAGTGATTCTAGTTCTGTGATCACAACTGCCTGAATTTGGAATTTCTCTTAAATAGGTGAAAATGTTCCCAAGTTAGAAGACTGACATATATGCCATAAATTCTGATTAAATCAATTGTATCAGGAGGATGACACATCTGTCATGTTTCACTGAGAATAAAGGTTCCTGTGATAACACTATTCACTTATGTAGGCGACTGTAAGAGTTGGTATCAATATTCTCTGAGTTACGTATTTTAATAGTGGTCTATAATTGTTTGAAGGATCATTTGCTTGTCAGTTGTGGGTAACTGTTGTGGTTTAACCCCAGCTGGCAGGTCAACCCCACACAGCTGCTCACTCACTCCCCCCACAGTAGGATGGAGGGGAGAATTGGAAGAGTAAAAATGAGAAAACTTGTGGATTGAGATAAAGACAGATAGGTAAAGCAGCATGTGCAAGCAAAGCAAAACAAGGAATTCATTCACTACTTCCCATCAGCAGGCAGCCATCTCCAGGAAAGCAGGGCTCCATCACATGTAATGGTTACTTGGGAAGACAAGTGCCATTAACTCTGAACACCCCAACCCCCCTTCCTTCTTCCTCCATCTTTTATTGCTAAGTATGATGTCGTACGGTATGGACTATCCCTTCGGTCAGTTGGTGTCAACTGTCTCAGTTGTGTTCCTTCCCAACTTCTTGCCCACACCCAGCCCACTCCCTGGTGGGGCAGTGTGAGAAGCAGAAAAGGCCTCGATGCCGTGTAAGAACTGCTCGGCCATAGCTAAGACATCCCTATGTTATTGACAACTGTTTTTGTCACAAATCCGAAACATAACACCATAGGAGCTACTATGAAGAAAATTAACTCTATCCCAACCAAAATCAGTACAGTAACTTAGTAACACCTAACATTATTTTGATAGGTTGATGCTTTAATTCCAACTTTGCTTGCTCTGTCCTTTTAAAATAAATTATATTTTATTCTTCAAGTTATGCAATTTATTTCACAAGGGTGCTGTAATACAAATTCTATTAAGTTCGGGCATGTAAATAAACAATTCTGATTTATCTGATTTATTACTCAAACCCCTATCTCAATATCTTCATGGGCTTTTGGTTTTTGATATCTTCATTAAAACACAACTTGATTTAGTTCTAAGCACGTGCTTTAGTCTTTATCTTTGTTAATAGTTTAATACCCTAGTAACTAGGCTAGCAAGCTTTACCTGAGAAGGAAGACAACTACTAAGCATTGTACATATGATTCTTGATAGAAGCAAGAGATGTAGGGAACAGCAGTATTTTTCAACCACCTACCTAAAAAGCATCTGGGAAATATTTGCACATCAGTATTTACACATCCTTTTTTTTTTTTCTTTTTCTTCCCACATGCCACAGTTTGTAATCCTTATCCTAGAAAATTGCCTCTACTGCTTCTTAGATGGTAGCTAGGGGGAAAAAAATCCCCAACTTTTCAGAGGTTATAAATAAGATTATAATTAATATGAATAATTTTTCAAATGTATTTCAGCTCACCTTTTATTATGTATTAAAGAATTACTAATGCAATAAAAAGAGGAATCTTGATATGTTGCAGTTTTATGTGGCAGTCTTGATGGCAAAATTGACTGCACCCCTTTTTGCAAGAGGTTTTCAGCAAACTATCAAAAATATTACAGGCTTCCTTATATATAATGTATTAAATAGCCAATGAGAGAAATTGTAGTTTTCCCATGTGGAGACATTCAGGGCTGGAGATATTTTAGGCAGAACTGAGCTTGCTTATTCCAGTATAGCTAAAGAGGTTGATCATTCTGTCATGCCTAATTATATCAGCTATGATGAGTCCTCAAATGAACAGTACTGCCATCGTTTACTGTAGATGCATGCAGTACTATCATGTCATATATAGCATCCAAAAGAGTTTTCCAGAGTTGTTCCAGGTCTGCGAAAAATCTTCCAGGCTCTCATGACTCCTGCTGCTTCTGTGGTAGTGCCCAGTAACCAAACCATCAGGTAGCAGTGGTATCTTACTGAACTGGGGTAAGGAGGTAAGGAGAGAGACAAAGAGGGTCATTTCTTACTTTCTTTCATTCTTCTGAGGTACTTACTACTCTGACTAATATCTGAATGGCTTGACCTAGAGAAAAGGAATTTTCCAGACAGAGACACCTTCATAGCCATAAATGTATGTATTTTTAATATTTACCAAAACTTACACTTTTAAGTGATGGCCACATACTCTTGACACAGATTGAGGGAAAAAAGTAGGAAGTTATCTTATTACCTCAAAGTCAACAATTCTGTATCAGCTCATTATTTTTAGTGATAAAATTATGAGCAAGAACATATAAAACAATTTCCAGTCTTTTGATATATGTGCATTATCTTGAAGTCAAGGGAACTTGAGGTTATAAATTGACTGCTTACGTATTTCTAACTACTGAGTAAATATTTTAAGTGAAAAAGAATTAGCAATTGTGCATTATGTAAACAGTATATTATATGGTTGAAAGTGATTTGTACTGTCTTGTTTAGGCTTAAACTGTTGATATTGGAAGTACTGCACTTTTTAGATAAAAGAACATAACTTTCTGGTTCAGAATTTTAGAAAAATTAATAAAAATGACAGGACAATTTATTTTACTTTCAAAAGTGACACACATGCAATAGCTTCTCTTTAAATGTCTGAAGATAGGTACTGTATATCTGGCAGCATTGTACCTTTGGTTTCTCATCATAAATGATCTTATACCAATGACCAGATGATCTACTTTTATAAGAAATTGTTTCAGGTCAGTGATCCTCCTTTTCAGCTAAACACTTGAGTGTCTTCTTTTATCAGTCCATCAACTTTAAAAGCTTTTATTTCCTCATCAATTATCCTAAATTCATATTTGACTTGGTTTATCTATGATGGAGATAAATTCCATTTGAGGACTTGAATGTTATCTAAAATATGAGTTAGTGCTTCAGAATTATTTTCCATTATATTTCTGCTCCTTTTTGCTATAATTTAAATATTATTATTTTTTAAACTTGTTTTTCTGTTCTAAATCCATTTTCTGATTTAAAAATTTCTCTACACTTGCCTCTAGCAAACCTCTCTTCCTTGCTTAGTTAGAAACACTTCTTCAAAGTCAAGTCAGTAGCAACATGTCCTGGTTTTGCAAGGATAGAGTTAATTTTCTTCTTAGTATTTAGAATAGCTGTGTTTTGGTTTCAGTGTAGACTTGTTATGAGAACATCATTGATAAAAGTACTAATATTATTAGTTGCTGCTGGAGCTCAAGGCCATCGTGTTTGGCTGTTCACAGCTGCATTAGGACTGGGAGGGAGAAATGCTGTGAAGAGCAAACCCCAAAACTGCCATTTGGATGTGCCAATGAAATATTCCATATCATATCCCATCATGTTTAGTATATTATCCGGGGCGGACAGGAAAAGGGGTGGGGATTCTCTCTGGCTTTCGTGCGGGCTCTTGCTCTTCTGGGATTGTGGTTTCAGTTTGGGATTGTCGCTCCTCCGGGATCGTTATCTGGGAGCAGGCCGGGCTCTGTCAGAGGGTGGTGAGCAGTTGCACTTTGTATCACTCATTTGTATATTTTATTACTGTTGTCATTATCACTACTATTTTAATATTAGGGGGTTTTAAAAGTTTTCTTTTATTTCTATTATTAAACTGTTCTTATCTCAACCTACAAGCCTCCTAATCCTTGCCCCTCTGTTCTGTCCCCTATCCCTTGGGGTGGGGGGAAAGTGGGTGAACAGCTGTGTTCGCTGCTAGCCAAGGGCTAGCCCAGTGAAACTATCACACAACAAAACCTATATAACATTGCCTCATCTTTTATTTTTACATTTTGGAAGTAAATCTTGTTTGCTATTTAACAAATACCAGGATTAAAGTTGGTTAGGATTTTTTTTCCTTTTGTTAAACATGAAAAGCTTAAAAATATCAGGCTCTCACTAGACTTTCATTGGTATTTTGTAGTGGTTCTGAATGAAATCTAATGCATTTTCCAGCCTCAGCCCTGAGGTCCCTAGCCTTTTGACAGCCTATATAAAAAAAATGTAGCACATTGGAGGTACTATTTGAGATCCACATCCTTATGTCACAGAAAACTAGAGAAACTTCAAAGAAAGAGTGAATTACTTACCCAAAATATTTTATGAAAAATCATTCTGAATTATTCACTTCCGCTTTTGATATGATCCATCATATATTTCTTAAGTGTTGCAGCTGCTAGATAGTTCAGATACTGACCAATAACTAACTGTTACAGGAAGATTTTTTTGGTAACATTTTTCATGTGAAAGTTGCCTACATTTACCATGGTCTTGGATTTTCATGCTTTAAAATTCAAGGAGTAAGTATTTATCTTAGCAAGGGAATTTCAAGCAGAGAAGGTTGTAAAAGATTTTCTATCTTATGAAACGTTTTGAAGCCTAAAAATCCTATTCTACACCAGCATGAGGTCAGGGTATTTTGGGAGACACAAACCAGGTTAATCAAGGCATTCACTTGTAACTGAGAATCTCATTTCCTCTTTTTCTGACTGAGATCCTGAGAGCCTGAAGTTGCTAAGTGAGTCTATCAGCATGCTAGACTATTGATGTGGTGCAAAGTCACTTTCTCTTCTACTCTACTAAAAAAAAAATATCATGGACCAGATTATCTGATGATTTTTTTTCTGGATGGAATTCTTATTAAAAATGTTTCAATATAAAGTTTTAGTTACATAAACTGATGTAAAATCATTGACGTTTCTCAGTCAGCTCCAACTCTGATGTTATTATAGCTGCAATATATTACTTATTAAATATTTTGCTTCCCCCCCAACTGTTTAATTTTGTGTTCTCCAGAATTATATATATTTAGCAAACTCTAAGGGAAAAATTGTTGTTGAACCCTCTAGTTGTGCAATACAATATGTCCACAGCTAATAGAAGAGCGAAGAAATCAAAGTTCAAGAGACAAGCAAGGCTTTAAAATATTAAAGAAATCTGGGAAATTATTTCATCCAGTTGAAATGAAATTTAGCATGCTTCTTCCTTGGAATGGAAATGGTCATTTACAATCTAGAACAATAATAAAGATGCTGTTTTATTAATTTCATGTTTGTGTGTATATATATCTGTTTTCCGAAGACTAACAACAAATAAATGTGTAGAATATATTCTATAAGTATTATGCTGCAGTACAAAGGAGTTGTACCTCAAGTCATATATGTGTCATACAAATTTGCTTATATGAAGAGCTACTTTGACATGAGTGATGCATATGAATTAAGCCTTTATAAGCATGCATTTGGTACATTTAAGAAACGCATTTCCAGCATAATCAAGCAGATCCTATCATTTAAGGAATCATCTTTAAAAGATTTAAGATGGTCACTGAATGAAGATTCAAGATTTCCAATACTCAGAGATCAGTAAGGTTTGACTAGAAGGCTCACATTTGGAAAACATATACTTTAAAAATAAGGCACTAATATTATCTCTGAATAAATATTTTCTTGCCACCTGAGTCTTCATAGACAAGATGAAAGAAATTTGGTAAAATCCTCTATAACTTTTTGGAGACAAGAATGTCTCCAGTCTTTTGGTTGGTCTCAGGTTTTGTGGAAGCTGACCAACAAAGTTATGATTGACTTCAAGTTTTCTCTTCAACATTTTAAGCAGAATATTTGCTAAATTCTTTTAAGACATTTTTAAAAAAGATTAGTATTATCCTTGCTCCTTGTTAATAAATTCATTTCCTGAGGAGTTCTCTTGTGTATTCGAGAATGTTTCCATGTTCTCCAGTAAAGCTTACAGCTGTTTAAAGGTAGAAGATGTGTGAGAAGAATAGCATTTATCCTTAAAATACTGGTCGCTCTATTTTATGTTTCATTCTCATCCTTCAGGAATGGATTTGCTTTTCTAATTCAACCATGGTAAAGTAGGGTAAACCAAAACATGGTAAAGTAAGATCTAGTGCATAAAGCCAAAGCTATAACTGGCTGCCATCTTGGCTACAAAAGAATTATTTGTAAATACATGGAAATATTTTAAAAATGCTACAACTTCTGAAATACTATGTGTTGATTACAGTTTTTGCAGCATTTCAGAACTCTGAAGAGATGTTTACCTAACCCAACACACCAAACCATGTTTCAATGCCTCAAGACAAATGATAGGTATGTTACATCTAATATGTTGTTAAATTGAAAAAGACTAGTGAACAGCTAAATATCCTTTACCCAACCTATTATCATCAATGGATTTGAAGAGTGTCTTTGTATGTTAGTCAACCATGCTATATTTGCTTTCTAGCCTGCTTCCCACAAGGATATCATGGACTAAATCCTAATTGCAGCATCTATATTAGTGGCAAATGTAATATAATCTGGAAGATTGTGATGTGATTTTTTTCTCCACCTTCATAATCAATATGAACTTTTTTAGTCAGTTTAAAAATTAACAAAGAATAATTTGTTACCCGAATAAACTGGATACAGAAATTATTGATAGAAAAGAAATAAGGACCCCACAATATTATTTATGTAATTGCTCTTCTCATTGCCTTGATTTAAAATGTGTGTATTGGGTTATAAAATACCTTTGTACAAATAGAGCTGAATGCATTGGGTAGTATATTATAAAACTTATTTTTATATTTTGTTTTGTAAGACAACATTTGCATTCATTATAGAAGCAAAGATTGAGTTGAATAAATTTAAAGCTTATTAAGTCAACCGTATGCAATATGCATCTACTGATGATAATAAGAAAAAATAGCTAGTGAAGTTTTGTTTATTTTATTTTACTATATTTACATATTTAAAATTCCTTGCCTTATGGAGCATTAATATGATCATATGTACAATCTTTCTGGACCATTTTATTTGTTGTATTTATGGAAGGCAGCTGATGGCACCTGACATGAATTAAGATTTTACAGTTATATCATGAATTATGAGGCTACAAAAGAGAATCTGAAGAGTTTTCGTAATGTTTCTCACCTAAAAATCTAATAGTGCAAAACTATTTGAGTTTCTCTGTAATGCTGAATGCTCTGGAGTTAGGCACATTTTACTGGGAGAAAGGACATTTACTTGTGCAAAGAAATCCTACCTCCTAGGACTGGAGGCTCTAGGAAAAAGCAGATTGACCAGGCAAAGCTTCTGTAAACGCTTAGTAGGTAAATTCCTGGCCAATATGGAAAGAAGGGTGGAGGGTAAACAAACTGAAGAGCAGAAATATTCTTGGGAATGGCTTCAAATCAGCTGACCCACCTTGCTTTTTTCCATACTGATGTGGAAGGGAGAAAGGTTGTTAGACATGTAACATGAATGCTAATGTGAATGAATGGATTTTTGGTTACTTTTGCAGTCATCTAAAGGTAGTAGAACCTGGCTGTTGTTTTGCACTGGGACAATGTCTGCTGAGTCTAGGTCTAAATTCATATAGCAATGCTAATTATTAATACTCCACTAAACGTTTCTTAAACTTACAACATTTTTAGTACAGTGAATTTTCCAAATAACTCACTTACATATTAATAAGCTTTTATAGAAGTTTTTTCTGCTATTGGATTGTTATGTCTTGGTGTTATAAAGATGTGCCTCCATAAAAAGAAAGAAAATTCACAGAATCACAGAATGGTAGGGGCTGGAAGGGACCTCAGAAGATCATCTAGCCCAAACCCCCTGCCAAAGAAGGTTGCCTACAACGGGTTGCACAGGAAAGAGTCCAGGCAGCTTTTGAACATCTCCAGAGATGGAGACTCCACAGCCTCTCTGGGCAGCCTATTCCAGTCCTTCATGAACCTTACAGTAAATAAGTTTTTCCTTAAGTTTGTCTGGAACTTCTGGTGTCCCAGTTTTTGCCCATTGCCTCTTGTCCTGTCACCAGCCAACACCAAAAAGAGCCCGGCCCCATCCATTTGGCCCCCACATTTCAGATATTTATAGACATTGATAAGATCCCCTCTCAGTCTTCTCTTCTCCAGGCTGAAGAGTCCCAGCTCTCTCAGCCTCTCCTCATAAAGCAGATGTTCCAGGCCCCTAATCATCTTTGTGGCCCTAAAACTTGTTTTGAAGTTCTGTGTTTCTTCAACAGTGATAAGAACAACTCCTTTGTCTTTCTTGACTGACAAAAAATTATGTTGTTTTAATGACGTTTGTATCCTTTGTGCGTATTTGCCTCATTACACATAATATCTGCAAGCACCATAAGCATTGACGACTATTGCCTGCCTATTACCTTCTATGGCAATAGAATAATCTCCACAGAGTTGTTTGCTATTTCACTTGCAAAAAAATCTGTTGTAGCAATAACTTTATCTTTTTTTCATGTGGTATATTCTTGACAATTATGTTTTCCGTATTTATCTTTTTTCTTTTTTTTTTTTTTTTCTGGTTAGCATTTGATGTAGTTGTCAGCAGTCTCATTTGAATGATTTAACTTTTTTCACTTGCTTGTGAAAATTCTCAGATTCACTCTGATTCACTTCTTGTGATGCTTTCTATATTTTTCTTCGTTATTTGCTTTTCATGAAGTCATATATGATGTGGCTATTTGGCAATTCAGTTCACAAGGCACTGTCACATAAATAACGTATTCCTAGACTTCTGCACTTGCCTATTAACCCGATTGACCTCAAACCCCTTTCTGAGTTGCAAGAAGTTTTCTTCTATAGCAATACTTCATAATTTGCTTCTGATCCAGTCATTTTATCCAGTAGCCCATTTTAACCCTTATTCTTTACCTCAACCACTAATCTCTAGTTTAAAACTTTGTCAAATACTCATGAAAATCTGAGTATATTACATCCACTGAATTCCCTTTATCTCTTACAGCAGCAATATCTTCAAAGAACTCCAACAGGCTAGATAAGCATGACAGTTCTCTGTCAGAGTCCTTGCTAGTTATCCTTAATCAAACTTGTGCTTTTCCAGGTATTCTCCCTACTGCAAAGGCCTGTGTGAAATAGTTTAAATTATTTTCTTTATGAACGACTATGTACAGTCTGCTGTTGAGCCATTTCTGATTACCTCAAATTTAAATCTATAGTTTTCCTTGGCTTTAGCTAATGCTGTTTCCCTTCTAACTGCCACATATACTATCTCAATATTTTTTGCTTACATTTTATATATTGTTATTAATAGCTGATTACTATTTGATTTGTGCCTTGCCTAACCAGATCTCTTACATGACCTGTGGTTGTCACTTAAAGACAAACTTGAAAAGTAGTTTTGTTGTCTGCTAAACAGATTAGTTGTTCCTTTAACAAATTGCAAAGAGAATCTATTATATTGCCCTAGAAATTTTAGTCAAAATTTTTATTCATTTTTGCTCAGTTTTGGACCTCAATTTTGAACCACTCCTAAATTCACACCACATGATGTAATGAGTGTTCTCTTTTAAAAACATTTATCATTTATGTGAGGCACAACTCTTCTTTTTCTTCAACATATGTTTATTACAAATCAAGACTCTAGTTACCATGATCTTTAGCTTCTGCCTCTTACTCCCGCACATACTGACCTGAAAACAAAGGGCATGAAAGAGGACCCGGGAAACTACAGGCCAGTCAGCTTCACCTCTATCCCTGGGAAGGTGATGGAACAATTCATTCTGGAGGCCATCTTTAAGCATGTAGAGGAGAAGTTTATTGGGAATAGTCAACATGGATTCACTAAGGGGAAATCGCACTTGACCAATCTGCTAGCCTTCTAGGATGGCATGACTGGGTGGGTGAATGAGCCATGAATGTTGTCTACCTTGACTTCAGCAAGGCTTTTGACACTGTGTCCCATGGTATCCTCATAGGTAAGCTTAGGAAGTGTGGGTTAAATGAGGGGACAGTGAGGTGGGTGAAGAACCAGCTCCGTGGCAGAGCTCAGAGAGTTTTAATCAGTGATGCAGAGTCTAGTTGAAGGCCTGTGGTTACTCCTCTCCTCTCCTCTCCTCTCCTCTCCTCTCCTCTTCTTCTCCTCTCCCCAACTTAGGTGAATTATAGTACTGCTAAATTTACATTCTCCTGAGTCTTTACATAGCATCAGTCTGTAAAAGTCAGTTTTGATTCTGATTTTTTTCTTTATTTTGGACTGATATTTTTATTCTGTACCTTCTTGAGGAGTCAGTAAACCATATATCAAACCAGTGCTTCTATATGACAGATCAGAAAGACCTTACAGGCTCTTCTTCAGCAGTACCTGTCAAGACACCAGAAATGAATGGTTTAAGAGATTCATTCCCTCCCCAGAGCAGTCTGGGATACAAGGGGATGGGCTTTATATATAACATGGGCAAGAGAAGCGTGTCCAGCAGGTCGAGGGAGGTGATTCTGCCCCTCTACTCCACTCTTGTAAGACCCCACCTGGAGTACTGCGTCCAGTTCTGGAGCCCCCAACATAAGAAAGACATGGACCAGTTGGAACAAGTCCAGAGAAGGGCCACCAGGATGATCCAAGGGCTGGAGCACCTCTCCTATGAAGACAGGCTGAAAGAGTTGGGGCTGTTCAGCCTGAAAAAGAGAAGGCTCCGGGGAGATCTCATAGCGGCCTTCCAATACCTGAAGGGGGCCTACAAGAAAGCTGGGGAGGGACTTTTCATAAGGGCAGTTAATGACAAGACAAGGGGAAATGGGTTTAAACTGAAAGAGGGGAGGTTTAGATTAGATATTAGGAAGAAGTTCTTTACTGTAAGGGTGGTCAGACACTGGAACAGGTTGCCCAAGGAAGTTGTTGATGCCCCCTCCCTGGAAGTGTTTAAGGCCAGGCTGGATGAGGCTTTGAGCAACCTGATCTAGTGGAGGGTGTCCCTGCTGAAGGCGGGGGGATTGGAACTAGATGATCTTTGAGGTCCCTTCCAATCCAAACCATTCTATTATTCTATGATTCTATGAACATCATTTGCTAGTCCTATTGAGACACTATTCCTCCGTTGCTGACTGTGCTGGGGTGAGGTGGTCAATACAATCCAGCTGCAGACATTTTTGTTTTCACAGGACCATGTCAGATTGGTCTTAGTTTCTCACTGCAAGGTTGTTAAGTCACAGTTTGTTCTGTGCTTGACTGGCATTAGATAAATTTTCTATAATTAGATAATGGAAATGGGAAGTACTTCATCCTTCCATCCATCCATCCATCCATCCATCCATCCGTCTTCCCTTCCTTCTGTCTATCCTTCCTTCCTTTGTTCTGTATGGTTTCTCTAAAAGTTTTCTGCTTAAGCAGTTGCAAGAGACTTCAGTAGACCAATCACCCGAGCCATTGCAGCTGAAGAAAGTATACTGTTGGCTTGTTTCTCAAAGTACACATATGATTTTTATCAAGCCTATAGCTCTGAAGCGTTTACTTTTCTGTCATTCCACAGTGACTGAGTCCCCCATGCACAAAACAGCCACATAAGCTAGCTGTTTGAAATAGAAGATTTCCTTGTCCTCCTGCCTCCTCCATGTTCTGAGCTGCTGTGACTGAATCTGGCTACAGCCATTTGATGGTTCTTTTTGCATCTGACATGCTTTATTGCTCTTGATTGAGATAACACTAAGTGCCTCCGCTATCAAGAGAAGCCTGGAAATCCACAAGTGGGGTGCAATTTCTCTTGCTTAACAGTGATGCCTAAATTGCTATTTGCTTTCAGCAGTGCTTAGCTGATGATTTGATAGCAGGAATATTTTTTTTTTTATGATTCTCTCATACTACACTTATAGCTAAAAAATTTGCAGGCGTATAATAATTGCTCTGACTTTGGAAACTGGTTATTGGGAATGATTTATATTTGCAGCTCTGTGATGATCCTATAAGAAGTGATTTAACAGAAAATTGCCCTGAGATGTGAGTTTGTACTGTATATGACAAAGTTACACTAAAAAACTTTTAACAACAAAAAAACCCCACCTTATTTTGATGAGATCGTAAGAGTATGGCTATATTTCATTTGAATTGAATTACAACAAAATATTTTAAATATAGTAATTAGGAAACAATATTGAGTATTTGAGGAATAAATCTATAAAATTATCTATTCAATTTTCTTGTAATTTTCTCTGTAATTCATGTTTGTGACTGTAGCTTTTGCCATGAGGAAAGCATCCGTTTCTTGTAGCAGAGGTCTGCCACCTCTTGGATGTGTTATTGGTTTGCTGTTCTCATGCCTCAGGCTGGATGCATCAGCCCCTCTTCCTGTGTCTTAGCTCTGTGCTCTCTTGACTTGAACAGAAACATTTTGGACTGCCTCAGAGCTGTCAGCTTGGAGCACAGGCAGAACCTGGCAAAGCTGGGTAGGGTTGTCCACAAGGTTTCTCAATATATAATCAAGGACAGGCTCATACATATCTAGTACTTTGTAGATACATCATGTGCCTGAGAAACAGGGCTAAGCACTGAGAGAAACAACCTACACGGTAATATTGATGCTGTGCGTATGTCTTAGAGAAATTTACTTGGTAAACTGTGTTGTGTATTCTCTGCCCTTGTCTTTGGTGGTTATAACTAAAATGTAGTGATGTAGCCTTAGGGAAGGTTCCTGGACAATTGGATATTAAAGATGCCATATAGCATTTAGTTCTGAATGTAGGCTGTCAGACTTCAGAGTCAAACACCTCCTGTTAGAGTATCTGTATATAAAATCTGACCAGATTTTTTACTGGGAAATCCTTTATTATAATAATTACCCAGTTGATAGCTATTTTTAATTCTTGTGTATTAAAGTGGCAATTGAGTCAACTAATATTTTGATAAACATCACAAATTCAGGATATTTTCTGAAAAGTATCAGTCTTTTTTATACCGTAAAATTATACTTATAGAAAAATTATATTGCAAGGTTGAGGATTATTTTGGGAGAATTCTTTCCTTAGTGTCAACCTCCATTAATTAGCCTGGGCAGAGCAGGAGTCCGTGGCAGAGAAGTATCTCTGTCTAAAGGCATGGCTTCGCTGACCTCATAGCACATGAATTCACACTGTTAGATTCCTCCTCCTTCCAGCAGACAAACATTTTACTCATCATTTTGAAAGCATTTTCTCTGAAATGAAGAATGAGGCTAGGACGACCTCCAAAGAAGAGTATCCTTCACTACATTCACATTCATAAATAAAGTATCTATCTGCCTTTCTTAAGCTAGCGCTTAAATAGAGAAACAGTCTACATCATGCTGAGAATGCTTATTCCATGAAATTAATAAAACAGTAAATGTCTACATGAATTAAAAAAATTATTCTTACAGCATTGTCTCAAAGATTATGTTTCTAATTTGATCAATGCAGTAGAACATAATTATATTACCTTCACTCATCATACATGCACACTTTATCTGGAATGCTTTCTGTAGTAATATCGTTGTTATCCTGTCTATAGCTTTACTCTGCATCCTTACTGTCTTTGAACTGGATCACGAATTAAAATTCCTCCTCCAGCCCTCAACTGCATTTTATTTTCAGCATGGTTATTTTAACTTGGACCAATTTGCTGATCCAGTTCACTCTGTGGCCCTACAGATATTTATAATTACAAAAGCAAATGAGCAGCATAGATGTGGAAACAAGCATAAGGCAGAGAGAAGAGAGTAACTGCTTAAAGTTATACTTCTGCAGAGAGAAATGTCTGTGGACACACAGCCTCAGTTAAAAATTTCTGAGAAGATGTGTGGATATACTGTGCGCATATCTAGGATCAGTGCAATTTTTCTTTCATTCATAAAGCACTTGTCATCAGTCTTCTGCAAGCAGTAAGTGAAAATGGACGCTGTCATCTACATCATGGTATTTGCCTTACACCCTGCAGGCAGCAAATACCAGCTCAGTTCTCTTAAACACCAGGCCTTTCTACTTTGCTTTTTGATAGCCAGAAGATTAGCTTCGTCTGTCATACAGTCTAGCATACAGATATGTTAGATTTTTTTCCTTCTTTCATTTTAAGGAACTAAAAAATGATTTAGAGATTTTCTCTCAAAGAATGCTCCTCTCTTACCCCCGCAGCAGGTAGTACCTGCAAGGCAGAGAAAGACAACTGTAGGTGGATAGCAGTCAGGAAAACTACGCTTAGGACATAAAGATCTGATTTAACATAATGTACAAAACAAAATACAACAGAACTACAGAAGAAAATGTCAGCGAAACATATGGTTTGATTCTGCAGTCTTTCAGAGAATAAAAGTTTTGCCTCAAGAATTACAGGCTCAGGCTTTCAATCTTCATTGCCTGAGATGAGTGCATGATATTAAGCATTGTGTTCTTCAGCATCTGGATGTAATGAGATGCATTAAGGAGGGTGTCATTCTTGATATTCTGCCATAGCTCTACATTGCTTATTCTCTACCAGTTTGCATAACAAATGTGTTTCTTTGCCTAAAGTAACATTAAAAAAGATGAAATTTTGTTAGAAAACTCTCCATTAGTGTATGTAGTTTACAGTCTTATGCTCCAAATTATGAAGTGAATATGTAACAATCTTCACAGATTATTGAGAAAATAATAAAGATTACATCATGTTTGCCAGATAAACACAAAAGGAGACATTTTACAAAAGGGGTCTTATTTCTGTTCTGAATTTTAACAGCCCCAAAGGAATCAGGACCTGATAAATCATAGCAGCTATTTTTAGTTTCTTGTGTAACAATCTACTATGTAGCTTTTAGAAACTTCTAGCTCATAAATTGCCTTGGTAATCTGCACTACCTTTTGTGGAGCTGTTAAAATTGAGTCAGTATGTACCTTTAAAAAGTATAGTAGTTCTACTTGTTAATTGTTCATTTCTTTAAATATTTTTCCAGTTTTCAAAAGGCTTCAATACAAACAAGTAAAATGTGAATGTTAAGAAGTGAAGACTGAGATCCTGATTTTGGTCTAATATGAGTGTTATACTAAATGTAGAGCACAGGAGAAACATAGTTATTGATTGGGATCAAAATGACAATCTGTATTTTCCAGCTTTCTGTCTCCGTAAATGTACAGTATAAGGTGCTGCAGAGAGAGATGTAAGAAAACTTTCAGTGGATGAGTTTTGAATAGCTGTTCACACAGCAAGATAGGGTGTCAAAATAGTGAACAAAATACTCCATGGGACCGTGCTGCTTTATTTCCAAACAAATAAATATTGATTTTATTTTTTGTCTGGTCTTCCACAGTACATTGTCATGTCAACTGAGCTATCTAGATGGATTCTAATGAAAACAAATTTTAAATACTTCTGAAATTATGGAAAGTTCTTGGGCTTTCATAAAAAGGCTTGGATATCTAATTCTCATTGAAAATGATTAATATTCTAACACAATTTAAAAATCTGTTCTGCAATAACTATATTTATGCCGGAAAATTATAGTGGCAAATACACAGGATTATTCAATGGTATTGGACCTGACTGGCACAGGACAACCTACGTGCATGCTATACTTTCACTTGTTTTCCAAACCACATTGATCATGCCTGAACTGTCTATCTGTCTATCTGGAAAATGTAGTGGTCAAAGGTATAGGCTTCCCATGGAAAATATCTGGATAGGGATTTGCAGCTTGTATCCAGAGAGAATTCAGTTTATTTCCAAAGGTATGAGCAGGCATGTGGTGGTTTGACCCCGGTTAGCTGACAAGTGCCCACCAAGGTGCTCTATCACTCCCCATCCTCCACAAGACGTGGGGAGAACATATGGTGAAAAGCTCATGGGTTGAGATAAAGACAGGGAGAACACTTACCAATTACCATCATGAGCAAACCAGACTGAACTTGGGAAAATTAATTTTATTTATTGCCAATCAAACAGAGGATACTGAGAAATAAGGAAAAAGTCTGAAAAACACCTTCCTCCCACCCTTCCTCTTCACTCCCAATTCTTCTCTCTCCTCTCCCCAAGCAGCACAGGGGCATAGCAAAGGGGTGTTGCGGTCAGTTCATAATACTTGGTCTCTGGCTCCTCCTTCCTCCTTACAAGCTTTTCCAACATGAGTCCTTTCAACATGGTACAGTCCTTCAGGAATGGACTGCTGCAACATGGGTCCCCCACAGGGTGATAGGTCCTTCAAGAACCATTGGTCCTGTGTGGGTTCCTCTCTATAGGCCACAGTTCCTGCCAGGAGACTGCGCCAGTGTGGGTTCTTTATGGGGTCACGGTGTCCTTCAGGGTATATCCACCTGCTCTGGCATGTGGTCCTCCACACACTGCAGGCGGACAAATAACGGTTCCACTTTGGACCTCCATGGGCTGCAGGGGGACAACCTGTGTCACCATGGTCTTCACCACAGGCTGGAGGAGAATTTTTGCTCTGGCACCTGGAGCACCTCCTCACACTCCTTCACTGACCTTGGTGCCTGCATAATTGTTTCTCTCACATCTTCTCACTCCTCTCTCCCAGTTTGCTGTTGTGCAGTATCTTTTACCTCTTCTTAAATATGTTAGTACAGAAGTGCTACCAACACCACTGACGAGCTCAGCTTTGGCCAGCAGTGGGTCCTTGGAGCCAGCTGAAACTGGTTCTGTCCAACATGGGGGCAACTTCAAGGCTGGGGATCTGAGGGGAGTGTCCATTTGAGAACCTCAGAGAGTGGTCAGGTTTATGTGCCTTTCATGAATAGCATCCTCTATGGTCACTCAGCTAGGTAGACCAGACTACCTGTCTGAGGCTATTAGGGCATTTTTAATGCTTGTATTTTTCTTATTGAACATTCATTCACTTCTTTTTCTAATTCAGAATGAAAAACAAGCACAAGATTACCTTCTATGCAAATTCCCTTGTCCTCCATCCGCCCACATATATTTCTACTTTCTTATGAATATTTGAGTAGAATTTGGCTTGGAAATTTCAGGAATGTTTCAAACAGACAACTAGTTATGTCATACTTTTTTTTTTTTTTTGTTCAATAGTTCAAGCTGTTATACATCATTGATTTAGTCTGCTCTATTATTTTATTTCTGGTTCATCTTTTGGGACATAATTTCAGTTCCAACAATGGTGTAGAGGCAAGGGGGTACACAGTAAACATCTGAACTGAATTGATCTTTGAATTAAATTCCTGCTTTTTGTGTATATCTATGACTGTAGCTTCTAAACACAGGAAACTCTGTCTTTCCACAATGACAGTTAATGTTGATGAATGGTTAGAAAATTGCTTGGATGATGCATGTGATAATGTTACTTTACAGTAATTTACAATGGCACAATAGTCCCATTAACAAGTGATTCACATGAGCTGGAAGCATTTTATTATATTTACAACACAATAGAACTCTGCTTCTCTTCAAATAATGATATTCATTGCAAAACATTGTGTTAGGGTTTTTTTATGTTTTAAGTTTCTCCTTTTTGAAGTTTCTTTTTCCATGGTGGCCCTTTCACATCTTGTCTAATGCAATGAAATTATCTGTTGTTGACAATGACTGTTAACCACAGCTGCAGCCAACCTGATGCTGCAATGATTACAGTTTAAGTGTGGACAGGACCATGTTCAGTGATGGGGTTTTTTTTTTTCAGGAAGCCTGATTAATAGTGTAATCACTGATCTTTATACTGTTCTGCAGTTGTAGTTAATAGTTAACTGCATCTGTGTCTGAAACTCATGCTTCTGTAGAATAAGATATGGTATATAAAGCTAGTAAGAGAGAAATAAATTTTGTAGTTTGTACGCAACTTCAGTAACAAGTATCTTTTCCTACCTCCTCTTTTTCCTTCAAATGATTGCTGAGGGCTATGACATGTCCTAAAAATTAAAGACCTGTGAATTAGCCAATGTTACATTTGGAAAGTGTTATTTTCATTACAGCGTAAGGGTGTGTACTTCTTGGTTAATTCCATGAGGAAATAAAAGGGATCTTGAATGATATATAAAGAAAACAGACATTTATTTCAAAGAAGTTTATTTCAAAGCTGCAATATTAGAAGAATAAAAAATTGTGATCCCTGAATACTATTTTAGACTTATGTGAATTACTTAAAAGGAGGCAATCAGCAATTTTATTAACAATTAGTGTGCAGTTAATTGACAAAACAATGTCTCAAACATACCAGCTCTCTGTTCAGTTTCTTATTATGCCATTGGATTGTTCTTCACCTTGCATAACTTGTAGTGAGTCATATGCTCACCTGACCACTGAATTACATGGCCCCTGATCAGTCAGCCAAAATCAGTCATATCTCTTAGTTGTTACTTGTAGGTTCTTATCCGTTAAACAGATTTCATATCCAATATTTATCCATAAATGTGATTCTACTAGACAAAAAACAGTGTTTTATTATTAGAAGGCTGATTTTAATTCCTCAGAAAAAGTCTTATCTGAATGTGTGATATTAGCTGTCTCTAACAGAAACATCCTTCTACAGTTTCAAAGTTATTGAGTAAGCCTTTACCTGAGATACAGGACTTTGGAAATAAACATTGAAACTGTCTGGTCATAAAGTGAAAAAAAGGTATTTGTTCCAAAAATTTCAGATTGATTTTCTTCCAATATAAAAACTAGTACGTAGGAGTGCGCTCAGTTTTAGTGCAATAAAGGAAAAAAAGGAAAAAAAGGAAAGAAATATTTCTCTTCAAGACAGATACTTTAGCCAGTAAGAATGACTGCTCTCTCCTTCTGAATAAAAAATATTACAAACCTGTTCTCTTCACCTGCAACTTATGCTCGTAACTTGAGTTCTTATTCCTTCTGATGAATAACTTGAGTCCAGCTTAATGCAGAGTTTTGGACGAGGTTGTAATTCGACCCATTTTAGTCACTACCATAATGGCAGATATTTACAATATTCAAGTACTTCAGGGAACACATTTTAATATTTACTATGATCTTATGTCAGATTGTAACTGTGCATGATTGTGGTGCACCACCAGGACAACAGCAAATATTTATGAAAGCTGCCAAATTCATGGCAACTGAAATACAAGGCAGAAATGTTGTGGCCCTACCTCCAAACTAACATTTAGTCAGTGGACTCTTGTTAAATTTTTTTCTCATCCTTGAACTTCCTTCACATACTTCGGTGCTTACTTCTTTTCATCTCCTCTAGGACACTCACCCCTTGAATTTGCCCTCATCCATATCCCTAAATACCATTTTTTTTCTTATGTACGTATCACTTTTATCTTCAGGTAGTCCAAATCAGAGCTACAAGCACAATTTATTTTCTCTTCACATCTTGCAATTTGCTATTGACTTTACTGTTTTCCTACTTAGCACTGCATTCAGCTACGTGAAGCTCTGACTGGTATAAAAACATAGATGTAGGCTGCAATCGTTAGGAAAAAAACCTTCCCATGCAATTTTTAAAAAAGCAATGGTGATGGAAAGCCATCACCAATAGTCCGAGTGTTTCTTAGTTTCACGGGCTTTACAGTAGCACATACAATTAGGTTATTAAAGTCTTGTTAACAGTTGATTTGCATTATAATCTTAAGCCTGCTGTGCTTATGTAAAAATACAGGTTGATTAACACTTAATGCTTCTGTTAGTCTTTCTTGTTAACATCTGCTTATTTACCTTTCCTTTCTTTTTTTTTTTTTTTTTTTTAATCTTTCTGAAGATTCATAAGAAAAGATTAATACCTTATCAATGAGTGAAACCAGGACTGGTTCAGGGCTTTAGTCACTATTGCAGCTGCATTTATTTAATCATGCTATTTCAGCAATAGCCACAATTCTTCCATGACAATTGATCAAATGAAAATATTTCATTAAGAGACCAGTATGTACATATAATAAACATGCCAGTGTGACATACACAGGACTTTACCAAAGTGCTGTAGTTTTGTTTTAAAACAAAATGATAAAAAGCTACAAGACATATTTCTTAGTTTTATTTCTTGTACTTAGTTTTATTTCTTGCCCAAAATGAAAAGTTGAGATAACTGATGTATTCCACTGATAAATGACCGGAAAACCTTCACCTCCCTTTCTCAGTAATTTTAGGCAAGAGTTATTTCATTTACTGCAAAGAGAATCCCAAATTTTCCCATTTTCTTTTCCCCCCAAAAATCCAATGGACAAAAATGCCAGGTCTGATTTTCTATTTATTCTTCCCATGCCAAATACTTTGATGTGATTCTTTACGTTTAAGAGTGCACACCCTAAACTGAACCCTAAACATACTTGCATCTATGTTTTTCAATCACTTCGAGATCCTTGAACAAATAAGTACATTTTTGTCAAGTGGATCTTACCAAGTTTATGTAGCATATAACATATATGACTTTTAGAAACCTCAGATACACATGCTGTACCTAATTACAGAAACATGACTTGTAACCTTGTAAACCAAGAGCATTCCCTTTTTAGGCATGAAAGTAAGGCTTTGAGTTATGAGCTCTGGTCTTGTGTCAGACTAGACTGGTATCTGTATCTGATAGTTCTTCATCCCTTCTCATCCACCTGAAGTTACTACCTCTGTAACAGGAAAACTGTGGAAGATCATGTGTCAAGCCTGTAGCTGAAGCAGTTCACAGCTGGGAGTATTAATACACTTGACTGTGAAAAGTGATGGATTAGGACCTTCCTTATGATACATGTTGGTTTTAACTGCCACGACTGAGGCAGTTGCCAGTTCCCACTGGGGCTGGTAACATCCTTGTCTATAACAACAGACTCACCAAGACTCTCAAAACACCAAAGACAGCTGTGAGGCTGCTGGGATTTGGCAGCAAGGCTGGACCAGAAGATAAAAGAGATACTTAACAAATTTGGGAATTAATTAAATCTATGGGGGGTATGATGTACCCACTTACTCAGGAGAGGTTTTCGTATAGTACCACATTAGGATGCCTTACTTTTACATTAATTTGAGCACTGATATAATCTCTTACTTTGAGATTCTGTAAATATGAGTCAATCTTTTGGATGCTGTAATGTCAGGTGTCACAACATGGAAAAATATATATGAAACTATAAATGTGACAGCCCAGTCAGGTGCATAGTGGCACAAGATACCCTTGTATGGATATCTCACATGCCAGTTCAGTAGAAACTTTTATTTTTCCTAGATCTGAACCTGGTGAATAGGAAGTAGGGAGAATTAGCACTGCTGTGATTCTGGAAGTAAAGTTCATCTCAGGCACAGTTTTAGCTGTTTGTATTGTTATCTATATGAGAAATGTTTGTGTAGAAATTCTCTCAGAGATTTTAAATGCAAAGGTGTAATATACCTGTGTTTCCATGATAGTAAAAAAAAAACAACCAGAGAAATTCAGTTATCTTAGATCTATGCACTGTAAAAGTGATGGTAATTTAGGGCTCAAAGGTAAGAGAGGCAAATGGAACAGATACACAGGACTGGATTAACTGAATTGATTTATTCTCCTAAGAAACAGGAAAAAAGCCAGATCCATCTCTAGAGATGAGACCAGTTCAGTCAAGGAAGATATCTGTCTTAGGGTCTCCATAGTGCCATTCTGAAGTTCTGTCACAGCGCCCATGACATTGATATGCCACAATCTTTTGTTGATATAGCTTAAAACTCTGTCAGTGATAAAGAATTTCCATGTGTTTTCTTGTATGACAGATATGAGAGATGTTAGCAGACACTGCAGGCAGTCCTTTACTGTTTCCTGGGAAGTAAGGTTATGTCAGTAATTGCAACAGCCTTTGAGGAGGCTGGATCTTCTTGAAGAGTATTGTAACAACGCTGGAGAATTATGTGGCAGTAGGGGGAACCTGAACCATTTGATTCCAAACTTTGCTTGACATCAGCACTCATATCAAAACTAACACCATTCCAGTTCTGTAGAGAATTAAAAAATGTACAGTGCTCTTACTTTCCTTAAGGAACTTATTTCACTTTGGGTTTTACAGGATTTGTTAAACTTCATTACATTCTTGAAGGTCTTTCTGCTTGCACAAGCATTTAACTCAATCTTTTGTGATACTTCAGTATGAATCTTTGAAGGGATACTTCAAGTTTGTTTTCAGGGGATGTTTGTTAGCATCTTGTTAGCTCACTGGATATTTTTCCCTTGTGTGAAATGACATCACTTCACTTCTTTATCTGAGCAAAAAAAGAGGGGGTAAGAAGGCAATTTTACCACTCAGCAACTTGAGTTATATTCTAAATGCAGCTATTTCTCAGTTGGAATCTGCTATTCATAATGATTTAGCCTTAAGAAGTTTTTAAAAGTTTAAGCATTTGTAGGGTTTCTGTAGAAATATGACTTTAATTTCTACATAGAAATAATAGCCTTTTATTTTCTGACTAGCAGAGTGACTGAGAGAATGCAGGATCAGGTCCTTAGCTGATGTAAACTAGTGTGTAGTAGGGTTGTTTGTCATTTTAAGTGAAACTTTTTAACGAGTTACTTTATTCATTTTTCAGGAAGTCAGATTTTGGCCAATAGAATTTAAAGAAATCTTACTTTAGAAAGTGAACTCATTTTGTCCACTTATTAAAGAAAACAAAATCTCTCGGAGCCACTATTCACCACCTTGCTTTCTTTAGCACATCTTGTTTTCCTTCCTCCAGAAACCCAAGTGGATTTTTGACAATTGTATCTTGATTCTGAAGCTTTTGAGATCCATTTTGAAATGAAAGCTGGCCTATTTTGAAAGGGAAGAGTAGTCTGTTAGAATATGTTTGAAGAGGGTTTTGCTACAGCAAAAGCTTGCTGGTTGTCGCTGCTCTTCAATTCTCAGTGTGCCTATTTATATTTAACAGCTCTTCTTGTAGCCAGCTCAATGATGGACATTTTGAAGTGGATACTCAGTAGCAATAAGCAGAAGGTAATTGGGGACAGAGTAGTGGAGATGGAGTGTTTTAGTGAGAAGGAAAGGGGCAAGGAGGGCAATGAGTAGGACAGAAGGAGAGCTTGCCTTGTAGCATTTTTTCTTACCAATCCAGGCAACTCTAACTTGACAGAAACATTTTTGTGATATTCATGCCTTGCTCCTTCCTTCAAAACTAACGCCATGCAGGGCTGTTGGGCTCTCTGTCTCTCCTAATAATTTTCATTCTGCTATCAGATTTAAGTTGAACAGTGGATACATGTGATGTCTTGAAGTCAGGGCTTTTCAGTTGGCTAGATCCACAAATTCCCAGAGGATGGTTCAGGGCTTTTCAGTTGGCTAGATCCACAAATTCCCAGAGGATGGTTTAAAAGGAAGTTCACTCAATTAGTAGCTGTGTTTTCTTACTCCTTTTGGTCAAATGAATGTAGTTCTAGGGTGGATGTTCTACACAGTCTTGAAGGACTCTATTTTAAAATAGCTTAAATTAATGTGATTTTTTGTAGTCATTGACACTTCTGAAATAAAAGGATAGCATGTCTTGAGGCCAGCTCTGAAGAGAAGGACTTGGGAGTGGTGGTAGACGAGAAGCTGAACATGAGCCGGCAATGTGCGCTTGCAGCCCAGAAAGCCAACTGTATGCTGGGATGCATCAAGGGAAGTGTGGCCAGCCGGTCAAGGGAGGTGATTTTCCTCCTCTACTCTGCTCTTGTGTGACCCCACCCGGAACACTGCATCCAGTTCTGGAGCCCCCAACACAAGAAAGACGAGGACCACTTAGAATGAGTCCAGAGGAGGCCACAAGGATGATCCAAGGGCTGCAGCACCTCTCCTTTGAGGGCAGGCTGAGACAGTTGGGGCTGTTCAGCCTGGAAAAGAAAAGGCTCCGGGGAGATCTTATAGAGACCTTCCAGTACCTGAAAGGGGGCCTATAAGAAAGCTGGGGAGGGACTTTTTATAAGGGTAGGTAGTGATAGAAAAAGGGGAAATGGCTTTAAGCTGGAAGAGGGTAGGTTTAGATTAGATATTAGGAAGAAATTTTTCACTGTGAGGGTGGTGAGACACTGGAACAGGTTGCCCAAGGAAGTTGTGGATGCCCCCTCCCCCGGAAGTGTTTAAGGCCAGGCTGGATGAGGCTTTGAGCAACCTGGTCTAGTGGAAGGTGTCCCTGCTGATGGCAGGGGGGTTGGAACTAGATGATCTTTAAGCTCCCTTTCAATCCATACCATTCTATGATTCTATGTGCTGTGCATTTTAGACTGCAGTAGCTTAACGTAAGTTAGTATTTTTCAGGAACTGCTGTTATAAAAATACAGGTTTGCTATTTGTATAATCCCTTAGTGAAAGAAAACCTTTCTTAGGATGATTTATGAGCACATGTGTTTCAAAGTGATTACTTTAGGCAGTAGGTCTGTGTTATCCATACCATTCTATGATTCTATGTGCTGTGCATTTTAGACTGCAGTAGCTTAACGTAAGTTAGTATTTTTCAGGAACTGCTGTTATAAAAATACAGGTTTGCTATTTGTATAATCCCTTAGTGAAAGAAAACCTTTCTTAGGATGATTTATGAGCACATGTGTTTCAAAGTGATTACTTTAGGCAGTAGGTCTGTGTTTTCACTTAAGTCTGCATTAGAAATGCAGAGGACAGCATGGGTGGACAGCAATTTTTATCTCACTTCATAATAAGGAAATGCTTCTTATTAAAAAAATATAGGTAGTTTTGGAAAAGTCAGTTTAGAAATCTGATGGAAAATTTAATCCTTTGTCATTACAGAAAACTAATTCCGGCTAGAGAAACATTTTTTCTCTTGAATCAGTCCAGCTTTACTACATGCCAGCTTAATTACAGTCAGACAATGATGAGAAAACATACAATCCTTAATTGATACAGAAGAGCTGGCATAAAACAGCAAATGGAAATGTATGTATATTAAAAAAATATAACTTCTAGTGATTTTATGATGTTCCTTTATACTTGTGATGGTCTAGATGTCTTAATATAGTGGCAAAGGCATAGTGTATCTTTCCTCAAAGGACTGATATAGGTGCCCAAATTGGGAGTGAAACTACTCACAACTTTTAAGATGTCATTGTGGAATAAATGGTCCTTTTATGGAGGAGTTAAGTCCACACATTATTCTAATAACCATGTCCAAAGTTATCATAAGAGTTTTTAACCTAAGCTGTTTGGTTAGGTGGCATAAAAGTAGCCCACAAAAATTCATCATTCTAATGTACAGGAAAGGCAGGCAATTAATGGTCATCAAACACCCAAATAGCATTGGCTGAGGGAGGGAACATCTATAAACTCTATAAATGAGAATAACCAACTCAAATGCAAACAGGTATAACTTATTTTTAGCTTTAGTGGTAGGGACATATTTATTTGGATTTGTTCCCTCCCTAAACTGGCAATGAGCAATGCAGAACGATTAATACAGCTTTTGCATAAGCTAATCAAGAAATCAGCTCTTGAGTCTCTCATTTAAATTGCATGAAAACTGGAGTGAGAAAGCACTGAGAGAAGAAGAGGCAGAAAAATTCAGCTGAAAATGAACCCAATTTATAAGTAAAATAAATACTACAGTTGTATGCCCAAATACAAAATAATGAAATGGTGAAAGTGATTATATTTGTATAATCCTATTTTTTCAGTCCATGTACCCCTCCATCTAAGTGGGAAAAAAAAAGTTGAGATTGTGATTGTGTGAATTGAAAAAAGGAGGAACTCATCCTTCTCGTCATGATACAGAGAATTATGTGGAAAATGTTTGTACTACCTACTTTGTCAGTTTCTTCTGTTAGAAAACTGACTGGAATGAGTGAGTCCTGAGGAATTTTTCACTGAATCTGGAATTTTCCTGCATAAGGTTGTTTTGAGTATTTAGAAAATTAATCACTTTACATCTAAAAAATCCCTTACCAGTCGGAATATGTTGGTACTGCAATAGATCAAGAGTAGGTCTGAATATATTGTCAGAGGCATTTGTTTCCTGTGGAAAATACCTTCCCATTTACAATTTATATGATTCCCTTCATCTGCCCCACTCCTGGCTGGGTGATGAGATGAGCCCTGGCTGATGGGTCCTGTCCTGAGGGACCTGGGGAGCCCCTGGCTCCTGCTGCATCTGACAGAGGTCATTCAGGATGTGTCTGGTTTTAAGTGAGAGCAGACAACACTCCAGAACAAGAGAGAAAACGCTACTGCATCTTGTTTGGAATAGGCTGCCTCAAATACATTACAAATGCAGAAGATGGATAGAAAAGTGCAGTAAACTGTTAGTAATATTAACAGAGAACAGCAATTGCATTCATGCTCTGCACATTTATTTGTTGAAAAATTAGTGACTATCAAGCAAGCTATTCTGTGAAGTAAAAAAATATACTGTTATCCCCTCCTGTGTTGATCTGTCTTTGTCATTACTTGGTGCAGACGATTATAACAGAAATTATTTAGTCATTCCCTTTCATTTTTTTACACTTGAGCTTTAAACTAACGATTTTAACTATGGCCATTTGACCAATACGATAGGTGGAAAATACAGATGTTTTGTATCAAGCATTGTTGGCTTGTCATGTACAGCAGCAAAACTAGAACAAGCTTTTACGAAGGTAGTGCTACTTCTGTTGGCATGGCGCTTTCTGATGTGGATGGATAAGATCATTAAGTGGGTGGCAGTACTATGTAAACATGCTATGCAGGTTGCTGCTATGCAGTGCTGCTGTACAGCACTGGTACGTTTATGCTAGATTTAACTAATTATGTCAATACGTGCACATATATATAAAGTATAAGCATTTTAACTTCTATAGAAATTTCGGTGAGTGAGAAGAAGTGATAACTGAATGTGCAGCATTACAGCCTATCTGATGAGCAATTTGGCCTTGAAATCTCATAAGCAGGATTTTTCTCATGAGACTGAATGTTTGAAGTGTTTTATATGGCAGAAATGCATGAATACATGCATATAATACAGATTTGAGTAGGAAGATATAGGAAAAACAGTGAAATCAAGAAAAAAATTGAACTGACCTTTTTCAGAGCTGATTACCTCAATGTTTGCTTGGGATCTTATACTGCTCAGTGTCTTACATACTGCATATTAGTTGATTTGACATCTTGATTTGACTTACCGTCAATGTTTAGGGTTTTGGGTTGCTTATTATTTCTTTTTCCAGAACTATGGAACTGTAGCAGCTCTACCAATGCCACCTAGCCAATTGAGTTCTGAAGCACCAAGCAGAACAACTCTTCTGTCTGTTAGAATCAGTTTAAAGGATTTTTCTCTTTATTTACATAAGTAAGTTTTGGGGGTTTTTTTAACTACTTTATTAAGGCTGTTTAGCACTTGTGTCCATGCATAGAAACTCTGAATCTCTAATAGTAATCGTACAGTGATAAAAATATTTTTAAGGACAATTTCTGCTGAACATAAGTATCCTAAATCTATTATAATAGGATTTTTATAGGTTAAATTATAACCAAAATGTGTTTTTAAAACATAAGTTGTCTTTGGACTATGTGTTACTGTGATAAACACTGACAATATGCACAGCCAGTTGAACATTTAATCAAAAAAATTTTTGATTATTTTAGTAATATTTATATCTTTTGACAGCAGGTCAAAATTAAGACTGATATTTTCTCTGTTGCACGAAGACACTGTTTAAATTTTAAACTAGACATATTCAATTTTATTATGCCCTAAGTAAACCAAAACAAAAAATTAAGGTTATGTGAAGCATTGGATAAAAATCCTACAATCATAGAATTGTTTGGTTGGAAAAGA
>NW_010315616.1:0-13275 GCF_000700745.2 Antrostomus carolinensis
TAATATATAAATAATTATAACAACAATATAATGATAACAACCACAAGAACAATTCCAAAATATGTTTACCCTCACTCTAAACAATATATAGACTAAACTGACAAAATACACTTGTAACAGGCATCAGATAAAATAAATTCTGCATTTGCAGCTGAGATCAAGACCTGGGACAACTCCAGCTGGAGCAGAAGAGAAAGGCTCTAACCATTTAGCTCTTGGTGGTTTTGGAAAAAATGAGCATTGAAATCTTTTCTGCTGGAAAATGTAGTTCCAACAGAGACAACAGAGATTGGCAGAGCTCCAGGGACTCCAACTCCCGCCCTCCCAACCCTCTGAAGACAATGAAAAATACAAATTACTATTTTCTTCTAAAAATGTTACGTGTCCTTTAATTGTTCAGGGGTATGTTCAGAAATTTCCTGAAGTCAATGCATATAAGTCTGTGGACTTTCACCTAGGTCACAGTCATGCTGAAGATTTCAAAAGAGTTTTGACTAAATGACTGTTTATTTTATCTTTCACTCACAGTTCCTAATGAAGTAATTATAGTGTAGGAATAAAATTTGTTCCTTTCTGGTCACTTGGCCAGAGAGTAAGTTAGCTTAAGTTCTTTCCGTCAATCTTCTGTTTATTATTCTCCTTCATTTTCCTGTGCAACTTAGTGTAGGGAACCTACTCTGGCAGGGCGGTTGGACTAGATGATCTCCTGAGGTCCCTTCCAACCCCTACCATTCTGTGATTCTGAGATTCTGTGATTCTGTGATTCTGTGATTCTGTGATTCTGTGATTCTGTGAAATGTTTCAAAAGGTAAAACTCAGTACCTTCAGGGACCAGTTATAAAAGCAGTGAATGTCCCTCTGCTCTTTCGAAGGGACAGATACATCCTGACTTTCTGACTGATCTCTGAACAGGGATATAATGAGTCCTGTCTTGTTTGGGCCATATCTGCCAGTTGCACAGATGTTCCCCTCATTAACAGAGGTGATGGGCTAGATGAGAGCGAGGCATTGATGACCGATTGGACCATTCTGAATTAAAAGATAAACAGGAAAGAGAAGAACACTGGGCAGCTATTTCTCTACATTTCTCCAACAATACATGGTTCTGTGTGTATCTATGACAACGCTACAAGGATGGAGATGATCCAGTGTTCACAGAATGTGCCTAAGTACAAACCTACAAGCAGAACAAGAGCAACGGAAGTAGGAAAATAAATTATCTGCAAAGAAGCAAAGGAGGCTAGAAATATTCACAGAAAGAAGTAAAAATGTAAGCAATATCATTTGCAAGAATTCAATGAAAAAGATAAAGGAACGGCATCAAGTGTAAACTTAGGGAACAATAAAAAACCCAGGATTCTCTTCCAAAAGGGCTACATGAAAAGAGCTGCTTGTATTCAATTCAGTTTACATTAAATTAGTTATAAAAATAAGCACAGAGATTTTTCTAAGATTTTATTGCTTTATATATTTTTAACTAAAATGTAATTTTTTTGCAAACTGAAGACCTTCTTTAAATACAGTAGAAAAAGGAAAGGAAAAGAAAGTGAAAGGGACAACAAAATGATCTACAGATACCAATTGCATCAATACTAATGTCAGGAAACTTATGATGACCTAGAAATTATTTAAATAACTCCTGTTTTCCGACAAATTTCTGCCTTGTGATTGACTGCTTTGCTGCTTTGCTTTTTAGTAAGCTTTGCTCATAGTTAGGACACTCAAAAGAAAATTTCTGCTATGCAGAATTGCCCTGTCAGATGAAGTTTAAGTTCTCAGTGATTTTTACTCACTCTGAAGAATATGAACACTCTTAAAAAGGCTACCTGACTTCTCCAGACTTTGTAGGAGCTTTGGTTTTGCCTACATTATAGAACAGCTCTAATGTTGTAGTTGTCCAAACTGTGAGATTTCTTAAAATCTTAAAGCCTGAGTTCATTTTAATTGCACATTAAACTTCTAAATACAAATTTTGAAAGGAAGGAAAAATGTTCATGGGCTTGTATACTTGTATATTTGCATATATATATACACAGGCAAACAGGTACATATAGACTATGAATGCATTTCTTTCAGGTGGGATTTACCACCAGGTGGTAAACCCTTGAATTTCAGTCTCTCTATATATGTGCAGACATGTGAGTGAAGTATTTAAGCTTCTATTACTATCAGCAATGCCTAGAATTTAATTCTATTGCCCTCACATAAGCAACCAGTGCTGTCTGAGATACGCTCTTGTGCCCAAGGTATCCATGAGGGCTTGGTAGACATGGCCAAGAACCTATGGGAGACCCATCCCATGTTGAATTAGTACCTGAAGGCCAGGTGGGGGTATTCTAGATTTCTGAGAAGGCATGAAGAGTCTTACTTCTGTGTAGATGTATTAGCTCTCTAATAAAAAAATCAAATCTGAATAGTGATTCACCCTAAAGTGAACTGAAGTTTTACATCTACTCAGGTGAATGCTTGGAAGCTTAGAAACCCTTGTTACATTTAGACACGAAAATATATTTGATTACGGATTGGAGCTGAGTCCTATCAATTGTTTGCATTGGAATCACAAGTAGACATGATCAAAGTAATGAAAAAATGGGGAACAAAAATCCCTTAAGAATTACTCTTTAACAAATAGAAAATAACTAACTAACTAACTAACTAACTACGGGGAACAAAAATCCCTTAAGAAGTACTCTTTAACAAATAGAAAACAACTAACTAACTAACTAACTAAATCCCTTATTAACTTCTATGAGTTTATTAATCTGCTTAAATTAGACCATGTCATAAGTGTAAAAAAAAAATAAAAATCCAAAATTATTTCCACAAAGTGACTATTTAAAACACAAAGGCCTGAAGTACTTTCAATTTGTATTTGAGTCTCTGGGCACCTACATGCTCACTGTCTTAACTCTTTTTTATTTTTTCTTTTTCTTTTTTTTTCTTTAGCAATGTGATCATTGTCAGTAATCATACTGCTTTCAGAAATGAAAAATTTCCTAATTAATTAGCACTTCAGACAGAGGTATTTAAATGCAATTACATATTTGAAGCTTTGGGGTTTTAAACAAGCTTGATTAAAGTTAACACTGAAGTCGACTCTGTTGAATTCGTATGTGAAAAAAAAAAGGTTTATTTTTTAGGTATTTTACAGGTGTCCCATACATTTTTAAGATGCAGCATTCCACGTGTCTTTCAAGTGCCTAACCAATTCACTCCAAAGAGAAGGTCTCATTTCTAGCTTATCAGGGATCAGCATTTGACAGAGGTGAATATTTAAGTTATTCTCCTGTAAAACACATGCTTCAGTCTAGTACCATTACTTCTTCTGTTAAAGTTATTTGGGCTGGTTATAGTGCAGTTAAACTGATGTTTAACTTTCTGTAAGATGAAAGTCAGTTTGGAACAGCTTGTAGATCCAAATGGTAGGTAAATAAAGCCAGGTTTTACAGCCAGGTAAATGCATTTGAAATAAAACCAGGAATCTGTAAACAAACAAATATGTCAATTATTTCAGTGATTTTGGCCTTCTCACTTGATTGAATATCATTTTTCATGTATCAAATTCCTCTGCTACTGCTTAGCTTGGAGAGTGAATTATGAACCTAAATTGTCTTTACAGGCAATTGCCAGAACTGCCTTTCTAGATTGCCTATCTAGAAACTTTCATAGACTAGAATAATAGAATTTTGTGAGTTGTAAGGGACCCACAAGGATGTATGAGTCCATCTCCTGTCCTAGCATAGGACAATCCCAAGATTCAGACCATGTGTCTGAGGGCTTTGTCCGAATGTTTCTTGAATATTACACAGAATCACAGAATCACAGAATCACAGAATGGTCGAGGCTGGAAGATTGACAGTCTTGGTGCCATGACCACCTTCCTGGGGTGCCTGTTCCAGTGCTCCACCACTCTCTGGGTGAAGAACCTTTTCCTAACGTCCAACCTAAACTTGCTCTGGTGCATCTTCCTGCCATTTCCTTTCCTTCTATCACTGGTCACCAGAGAGAAGAGATCAGCACCTGCCCCTCCTCTTCCCCTTGTGAGGAAGTTCTAGACTGTGATGAGATCTCCTCTCAGTCTCCTCTTCTCTAGGCTGAGCAAACCAAGTGAACAAACCCAACTTTGGTAAATCCCCATCAGTGTGTAAATGACTGCACTTCAGTTCCAGGCTGCTGCATTGCACTCCGATCTGTGTCACCAAAGGCATTTTATATTTTCTAGTTTAGAAAGTTAGAATTGTCCCTATTTTGTTATTCTCCATATGAATTAATCATTATTTTAAAGGGTAGTGAGGCCCTGCTTTATTCATAAAGTAAGCCATGATAACAACTTTATGAATTTTTGAAATCAGTTATACTTGAGCTTAATCAGTTTCTACTATTTTAACAAATCTGGATAGAGAATATTACCTTTTTAAATTATGCGACTATAAATGAAATGTTACACTGTGGGCTGGAGCATCTTTTCACCTTTCCTCTGCATGCAAAACACATGGTAACTTTGAATCTGCTATATACTAGATACCCAATGGTCATATAATTTAAGTTGCTGCTGTTCCTCAGTATTTCATAGTAAAAAAAAAAAATTAAAAAAATCATTTTATCAAGAAATAACTAGAGTTAGAAGTTGCTTTCTCCTTACTCATTTGTACTTATAAACCTCTGTTTCACCTGTTCACTTGTTATCACTTTCCTCCCATAACAGTCTTTGTTCATGCATGGCAAAATACATAAATAAAACCAAATATTTTTCATCAGCATTTTTTGAAAGTTGCTACACTACCTTCATCTAGACCATCAAGGGCCATTGCAACATTTCATGCCCCGACTGTGATAAATTATTAGGGTGAAATCTGCAGTTACAAGTCAAAGCTATAATTTGAATCAATGTCTCTGTTAAAGTGCTATTGTCACCCTCTACTAACAGCTCTGTTGCTTACTGGTCCCAGCTCTTGTATCAATTTATGATTTTGGCAGCTCAAAACAGGTGATTTTTCCCCTGAAAGCTGTGGGACACTGTACTGAAACAATTCTCTAATATTGATTTAGAAAGATTACCTATTAGCTTTTGTTTTCTGTCATTGTGTTGTCTCAACACCTGCAAAATTACTTCTAATAACAGTGTATTTGTTTCTTTGAAAAACAGGGGTTTGAAGATAGGTTGGTTTTTCTTTTCAAAATATGCTTTTTTTTGTAAACCCAGTAATGATGGAAATATACATTCTTAAATGGGTAATATTGGCTGTTTACATTACTGTGATACTCAGGTCCCTCAACAAAAAGCTCAGCACCTTTGTGCAGGGTACAGGCTATACACAAAGGAAGAACTGATATGCGCTCTGAGATAGTTTTCATGTCATATTGGCCCTCATTTTATCTAACTTTGCTCTATTTTTTAACATTAGTTATGATATTTTTTATTAGTATTAATAGTTGAAATTTAAGTCCTAAAACAGACTTTTAGGGCTAAAAAAAGTTTCAGAAGCAATTAGGAATTAATATTGACAAGATTTAAAATGGAGACAATTATCAGCAGCTTTCAGGAAAATGATCTGATGGGAAAAGACAATTGATTATAATTTTACTTCCTTCTTCCCCAAAATATTTAAAATCAAACTAGCAAAAATACATAAAAGGACTTCATGTCTGCAAGCTGAAAGGGAATTTGTGACGAATTCTTAAAAAGAAGTCTCATTTTCCATATAGATTTTTTCAGAACGTAAGCCATTCTCTACGTTGCCACTTAAATGTTAACCAGTAGCAGTACCAGTTTAAATTGGCATTATTAACATTTACCTGCAAAGCTAGATGCTAAATGAACTTTGGTTTTGTTTCTACCTGTCTGTATTCCTAGCTGCAGCTTGTGATGGCAGAATAATTGGAATCAAAGATGATAAGAAAACGAAAAGTAAAGAGTAATCAAGTACTTATGCCAATCAATCAGTAACTGTATATATTAGGGACAAATATAAACCTTCTCTTCCCAGAGATGATAGTTTAACTCATCCTATAATGTATATTTCACATTTCAAAAGCTGTATAATATAAACTGGCTTTTATATTCAAAATACAAATTGGCTGTTGCTCACTTTCTTAGTTTGTTCTTCCTTGAAGTTGCATGATGAATCTCAATAAGCACCTCTTTTTAAAAACATAAGTCTGGAGAGACAGAGATACCAGTGTTTTACGGGTTTGCATTGTATACTCAGATGGAGGGACTCTTTTTCCTCTATGTAGGTTTTCTAATATAATGGGGTTTTGGGACAGAAGACAGTGAAATAAGAAGTAATATGAATATATACTGCTGCAAGAATAAACCCTATAAATATTCCAGAGATAAAGGAAATCAAAGGAAAGACTCTCAGAGCTTTCAGTGGGCTTTGGTTTAATGACTATCTATTTGCACCGACAAGATGGGACACAGATCTACTGCCGCACCTTTGGAAGATCTAGGAACTCTGACCTGGCGGCTGGTAAAGGAGTGAGCATGCCGTTCATTTTGCTTGACTTGAGAAGGCCTACAAATTTAGTTTGCCATTATGGCATACAAATTCAGGGCATTCTAAAAAGGACCTTTCACAGGAGGACCATTATCTCATCTCGTGAGTGAGTGAGTGGCTGTGCTTAATTGCTGGTTGGAGTTGAACCATGACAATTCCTTTTGGAGCCAAATGTAGGGCTCAGAGGGTTCAAGATAATGACAGATTTGATTGGGATGTGCTAGACTGAATTTATAGCTATTATTGCTGTTTAGCTATTAATTGTCAGGCTCCTGTCCTTGCCATGATGTCTGCTTGTCTTACTGTGTATTAGAGTCTAGTGCTCATAAGTGTATGTTTTTTTCTTTCGCTGTTTGCTGTACTGCTTATCATCTTACTCTGCTCTGCCTGGGAACATTTTGGTAACAGCAATGGTGATGTGCCTGCGCTGCCAGATGGCCAGGGCATCCAGTGTGAACTCGAGTGGAGGGGGCTGTGACCTGTGGATGAGTCTATGTGGGAGTAGGACACCCTGAAGCATCTGTAGTCCATGCTGAAGAAGGTACACCTCGAAGCATCTGTGGCTGTAAGTCCATGCTGCAGCAGGTACACCTTGAAGCATTAGTGGCTGTGCATGAGGTCAGGGTGGAACACCTCAAAGCATGTGGCCATGGAGAAGCCCATTACAGAGTAGGTACAACCCTGGAGCCACTGCAGCCATGGGTAAGGTGATGTTGGAGCAGGTTTATTTCTGAAGGGACTGTGGCTGTGGGTAAAGCCATGCTGGAGCAGGCATATCCCTGAAGGCATTGTGGCCCATGGAGAAGGCCATGCTGGAACAGGTGTACCTCGAAGCAACTGCCTATGCTGCAGCAGGTATACCCCTGGAGAGACCATGGTTCATAGATAAGACTCCACTTGGAGCAGGTGGGGACTGCATTCTGTGGATAAACTCAAGATTGACAGGGGCAAGGGGACATTCATTGAAATGTTAAACCCTATGATCTAGATTTGTGATTTATTAACTTTCACAGATTTGTGATTTATTAACTTTCAGGTAGAGGGGTTGGAAAAAAAGTATTTTTATTTTAATGCAAGCAACTTTTTCCATAGTATAATCCACATAGACAGATAATTTTGATGGAATTTTTGTGGGTTCGAGGTTCTTTGTTGGCTTCTGAGGAAAAAGGTGGAACAGTCTCCTATTTGTTTCCATTGTATTAATGTTCATGGTTTATGAGAGACTGACATCTGAATGCCTGAACTGCATAATGTGTACCAAGGATAAAATCTTGTTTCTCTCACATAGTATGTGTGTAACTTAAGCACTAAATCTCTCTTTATTTTTCTTTCTATGAAAATTTTCAAAATTCATCAGATGAAAAGCAAAAAAACCTATAGTATTGACATCCCTAAAATTTTCAGCACAATTACTTATCATATTCAAAAGGTTCCCATCTGTACATTAATTAAGATTATGTGTTAGAAAAGTAAATATTTTTTTTATTTATTCTATAGATGATCCAGAAAGTACACTTCTAACAAACATGATTTATAAGACATTTAAGAGAAATAGAAAATCAGTTTACAGAGGAATTTAAGTATGAAAAAGATTCCTACAAATGGAAGGAGAGAATGTTAGGAATTTGAAGGGACCTCGAAAGATGTAAAATATCTGATCAAACTTGAAAAACCTTTTTTTACATCAGGCCAAAATTTAATCATGAGGCTCATAATTCTTCTTTGCTTAACCTTTCCTGAATCCCAGGGAGTGTGGTTTTCTGAGACGGTCAGTGGTTCCAAGTAGCAAAATGATTTGGGTGCCTTCATAGAGGAAACCAAGAAGTGTTTCTGAAATTTAAAGAATATTTTGAGGATGTGCCTTATGAAAGCTCAGATGCTTTCTGTAGCAGTTATTGACCCCAAACCACTGAATATATTTCAAATTGAAAAGTTTGGCATGAGCATCACAGTGGGAGCAAAATGGGTTAACAATCCCACACGGAAATTTGAATGTTCACTTCTGCTGTCAAAAGTGACTGAAAATACTACTTTTTTATGGCCCCAGAAATACACACCCTTTTCTAAAAAAAAGAAGGAAAAATAAAATAATCTGTCTTTGATCATGTAAGATTTTCTGGAAGGATGTACTTTTCTGACCAGTATGGAAAGGACATGGGTAGTCTCTGGGTCCTTTTATTCAGAACTCCAGTGTTAAAGAAGTACCTTTCAGGACATTCAACAGATGATAGCACATGGGTAACCTTGTGTTATGACAACAGCGTATTCTGCTGTTGTTATATTAAGTGCCTGCAACCTTTGCCAGTTCAATCTCCTTGAGATAAAACTATCACTAAAGATGACTGTAAAGGCTTTGTTTGTAGTAGCACTGTATTAGCTGACTAAATCTAGTGACAAACTGATCAAACATCAACTATCTGTTGTTGGTACTCCTGCCAGAATGTGTCTTTCAATTGCCATGTATTTCTGAGACTCTGGGGAATACCTGGTGGTTTGAAGATTTTTCTTCTGTCCTAGTCTAATGAAAATATATTAACTATTTTAGTTTAATCACTATCTGATTCACAGTGGCTGCTTGTAATAATTTTTTCAGCATGTTAACCTTCTATCTTGAATCTGTTTTACAATTAATAGCCCTACAGATTAAATTAACAAGTTTTGACAATATCATCTTTGTCCAAGATAAATGTTATTTACCTTAAAATATATTCATTGGATCTGGTACATGATTGATATTGAACAAAACACAACAAACAACTCCCCACCCCCAAAAAACCAAAAAAACCCCACCAATAAAACCTCAAAGGTGCATTCTGAAACAGACGATAGTACATTGGCAAGCTTGAGAAAAGCACACCAATTCTGGTCGACCAAAGGAGCAGTGTGACTGCTCAGCCTGAAAGTATCCTTATATAGGTGGGTTAGCTGGGGTAGCATTTGATAGAACTCAAACTTTAGAAAGCTCAGAATTTCATCTCTGCATTTCAATATTAAGACCGTTAGCTAAATTTTCAATATTCCATACAGAGTATTTTTCATGTCATCACTTTAAAGTACTTCACTTATATACTACAATTTGAAAAAAATAATAATAATTTTAAAAATGCAAGCAGCATAATCAGGAAATCAGGAAATAATACAGAATTTGTGAATTTATACCTTTAAAAAAAGATAGTATCAAGATATAGCCAAAATACTGCTTTTTTTTTTTTTTTTTTTTTTCAAATTGCCCGTAGAAACCCAAATAAAAAAAAAAAAAAAAATCTCTCTAAGAGTGGCAAACAGTGCTTTATTCTTTCTCTCAAAAATCCTCAAATCAAAACCAGGAACAAAAATCATCAAGCCACTATGAGAGAATGTCAGTATGTCACATGGGAATAGACACTTCAGATCTTTGTGAAACTTCATTTTGCACATAAACATTTTCAGAACAATGACAAAAGAAAACCTGTAAGTTTTCACAACTTATATCTGAAATTGCTAAGATTTTTTCTTAGCAGCTAGTTAACACCTAACCTCAGCCATGGTAGTTAAATGAGAGAGATTAATCAAGACTTCAATAATTATCAGCAATACCATGCTCGTATTGACTCACATCAGTCATTCAGACATAGTAGGACTGTTTCTGTGTTTAACAGCAAAAGAGAGATACACACAGTTAATTTTAGGTTGTGAAATCTAGGCAGAGTTATAAAGATATTTTAAAAGTTAATACATATATTAAAAAAAAAAAAAAAAAAGACTGCAGGCCTGGCAATAAATTCCAAACTAAGACAAAAAAAGCCAAACCAAAAATCAAAATAATGGTTCCCTTCATAAACTCCCCTTTCTGGAAACAAGTATTTGAATCTGACCCAGGTATGGTATCTCTGCTCTTTTAGCCACATGTACTAGTATCAGATTAGCTGCAATAGAGCAGAAACATGAATTGGATACCTTCTAAAAATAGTTTTTATCCATTATTTCTCTAGAGCAAACTACCCTGCATCATAGGAAGATTCTTCATGGGTATTTGCTGTGTTCAGCACTTCACAAATGCTTTCATTTCTCATCTGTGGCTTCTTTGTCTAATAGATGTGATAGTCTGAACTGTAGAATGATGAGATTTTCCTAGATGTCCGTCTTGAGTTTTTTTGCCTTTTAGTTTTCTAGTATTATCTGAAAAGCTTATGCTATTGGACTCATATACATGTATGTAGGTATAGAATCATAGTGGTTGGAAAAAACCTTTAAGATCATCGAGTCCAACTGTTAACCCATCATTACCAATCCCATCTCTAAAGCATGTCCCTAAGCACCTCATGTACCTGTCTTTTGAATACCGCCAGGGATGGTGACTCCATCACTTCCCTGGCCAGCCTGTTCCAATGTTTGACTACCCTTTCTGTGAAGAATTTTTTCCTAATATCTAACCTAAACCTCCCCTGGTGCAACTCATAGTCATTTCCTCTCTTTCTGTCACATATTACCCAGGAGAAGAGACCAGCACCCATCTCTATACAACCTCTCTTCAGGTAGTTGTAGAGAGAAATAAGGTCTCCCCTCAGCCTCCTTTTCTCCAGACTAAACAACTCCAGCTCCCTCAGCTGCTCCTCATAAGACCTGTTCTCCAGGCCCTTCAGCACTTTTGTTGCCCTTCTTTGGACATACTCCAGAGCCTCAATGTCCCTCGTGTATTGAGGGGCCCAAAACTGAACCCAGCATCCAAGCTGCAGCCTCACCAGTGCCAGTACAAGGAGACAATCACTTTCCTGGTCCTGCTGGCCACACTATTCCTGATACAGGCCAGAATGCTATTGGCCTTCTTAGCCACCTGGTCACACTGCTGGCTGACGTTCAGCATACAGGGGTAAGATGACTTCCCTGGTCCTACTGGCCACACTATTTCTGATCCAGACCAGGATGCTATTGGCCTTCTTAGCCCCCTGGTCACACTGCTGGCTGACATTCAGCAGGCTGTTGACCAGCAACCCCAGATCCTTTTCACTGGGCAGCTTTCCAGCCATTCTCCCCCAAGCCTGTAGTTTTGCATGGGGTTGTTGTGGCCCAGGTGCAGGACCCAGCACTTGACCTTATTGAGCACCATACCATTGGCCCTCAGCCCATTGATCCAGCCTGTCCAGGTCTCTCTGCAAAGCTTTCCTACCCTCCAGCAGATCAACACTCCCACCCAGCTTGGTATCATCTGTGAACTTACTGAGGGTGCACTTGAGGCCCTCACCCAGATCATTGATAAAGATGTCAAACAGAACTGGCCCCAACACTGATCCCTGGGGAACACGACTTATGACCACGCACCAGCTGGACTTAACTCCATTCACCACCACTCTCTGGGCCGGGCCATCCAGCCAGCTCTTTACCCAGCGACGGGTATGCTCGTGCAAGCCATGAGTGGCCAGTTTCTCCAGCAGAATGCTGTGGGAAATAGTGTCAAAGGCTTTATTAAAGTCTAGGTACACCACATCCACAGGCTTTCCCTCATCTGCTAAGCGTGTCACCCTGTCATAGAAGGACATCAGGTTAGTCAGGCAAGACCTGCCTTTCATAAACCCATGTATGTATGCATACATACAAATGCAAACACACATGTCACCACATGATAAAATAGAAGCTGTAAGTACAAAGTAAATATTTAACACTAATTTTATGTATATAAGTAAATATATATATTGATCTATTCATACAGCCATACAAATATAACCATACAAACATACAAATATGTATAGATGGACCCTGTGTTTTGACCCAGCTGGATTTTACCATCTGTTTATAGAAGAATAAAACATGTGAGAAATGGTCACTTTTAAGATCTATGCAAATTAATGTCTATGTCTTACAAAACATTTATAAGGGATTTTAGATTACATCTAACAAATGCTTATTAGGAATTCATTTTCCCTCTTTTTGATTTTGCCTTACAGATGTGTCTGGCTTGTGTGATTGATAGTCATTGGTCTTTAAATCAGAGAATACAGGGAAATGAGAGATTAAAATATCAACGTGTTTGTTTGTCTCTTAGCTTTTTACTGCTATTAGTTTTGTCATTTCAGATGACATAAAACTGACAATTAAGCACACTGACTTTTCCATCAATGCCAAATTCAATGACAGGCAGTCCAATCAGCACAGAATTATTAGTATCCTGATGTTTTCATTAGGACATAGGTATACTTAACAGCCAGCCTCAAACTTCATTAACAGGAAAAAAAAACCCCAACCAAAACCAACAAAAGAACAGCATTCTTCATGATGCATTTGTTCACTTCACTCCCATTTTGTTCAGGAATATTATGTTAATCCTTCCCTGGTTCAAGAGCTCTAATGCACTTGAATATCTTGGCAAAGCTCTGTTGTGACTATTTATGGTAAATTGATCAAATCATTTTATAAATGTCTGTGCAGAGGCAACCTACATCTGACTTCTAGTTTGGGACAGAATGGCATCATCCGTGCCTGCTGGAGCACCTTGACTATTACTGTTATTCGTCAGATGCATTTGGCTGTTTTTTTTCACAAGACTCCTTTTTTGATTAATGAAATCAATGAATTGTGTGATGTTCAATAGCTTGACACAAGGACCTGATCGTGTAGTATTGGGCATAATGTTGGCATCACACCTCTCTAATACACAGAGCTGAGTATTTCTACCATCCAGGAAGACATAATGTGTAATCTCTGTTGTAACTTCCACCAGACTACAGGATACAAAAATGAGTTCAAAAGTTATGTCAGCTTCTTCAGTGTCAGACAACACAGCAGGGCACAAACAATCCAG
>NW_010315617.1:0-27217 GCF_000700745.2 Antrostomus carolinensis
CCTACCATTCTGTGATTCTGTGATTATTTTCCACTTCACTTAATATGGGAAATTGTAATAGGACAATGTGCAATAAGTACTGTTGTCATAACTGGCATTGTACTTTTGCAAAATAACCATACCCGAAGAGTGCAGAACTTCAACTGGAATCCAATGGCTGAAGTTACATGGCAGTAAATCAGTATGATTAAACATGGAAGGTATAATAAATATTGTGCCTTTGCAGTTCTCTCAGATGTCACCTGCATACTGACATCCCAAAGTGGAAGTGCAGCTCTCCAATAGCAAAATACAGCATAGCTCAGTAAGAGGTGCCAGCAGCAGCAGGTGCTGCTGCTACACCACCAGTGAAACACTTTCCCAAAATATAGAAATCAGCATGCTCTGAATATACTTATCACACTGGGTCTCAATTGAGAGACAGCAGAGGATCATCTGGTCTCTAAATCCTACTGGAGTGTATGTGCTGGAGTACCAAGAAACTTAGCATTATGATTTAGGTTCTGCTCATGCTCAAAAATCGTAAGTTATGCTTCGTGGGACCAAGCTGGTGAAAACTCAATACAATGGGATTAGGCACTAACCGTGTAGCACTGCCTGCCAAACACCGGGTTGGAATCTTGTTCCAAAAGTATCAGTGCATTTTAGCTCAGGAGAGAAGTGACAGTAGATAAAAAGAGGGAAGATTCTAAATAAATAATTTTGAAGTGAAGAGAAAAGAGAATTTAAACCTACCAATCTACATATTTAGCGGTTTTTGTAAGGTCTCCCAAGTTTTTTTCAGTTACTATAAATCAGTAGCTAATGTTGGCTTGTTTCTTTTCCAATGAAAAATCCTGAAGATAGTATCTTGTCCTATTCAGTCTACCCTACATTTTGTAAATAGCAGGTTATATACTGACCTCTGTTCCTCCACATCAATATTTCAAATAGTTCATGTCTCCAAATAGAGAAACTGCTGGGCAATCGTAAGCTATTTGGCACTGTTGGCTGTATGCCAACTTGTCAGCATCAGTGCTCCTTTGCATTGTACTGAAGTATCAAGTAATAAAGTGTTGACATTCTGCTCTTTTTTCTATCCCCTGAAGGGTGTTTCCTTGAAGAGGTGAAAAAAAATATTTTTCTCTGTCCAATAGTTTTCAACTTATTGTTGTGTTGCTTGAGCACCATTCTGTACCTCAGTTGCCACTGGGGCAAGAGTAATTGATAATGGATGAACTTTATTTTTTTTCTGATAATGTCAGGATTTGAAGTTTATTCTATTTTCACAGCATATTCAAGCCATAGGTCTTAAAGCGAGACAGTACAAAATTCAGTTAAAGGACAATTTGAGAAACTTACTTGAGTTCAGCTGGGTGAAGAAGGCCTGGAATTTCTTGTTAACCTATAATATGCCCTAGTAAAAATCACCTTGAAAACACTACATTTTTTATTATAAGAATGACTTTTCAATGCTGAGTTGGGTTAGGCTAGATATATATGTACAGTTATATGGAGAAGAATAATTCCTTTTCTAACAGGGTTTCTTTGCTGCTCTTGCCAAACAAGGAGGCTCTAGCTTACATTTCTGTAGTATGAAATAACCTCAATGGATTTAATTTTCAGTCAGTTTCAGAACTGACACAATTCTTTTCACTAAATTTTTCATTCTTATTGTTCCAAATGTAAGATCACATGAAGATTGTCTATGTAGATTTCATAAACAATATTCAAATATGTTTATTAGTTCAGTTTTCTGTTTTAAAGCTAAACTTTAATGCAGTAGGCAGTGAAAGCTGTCAAATACATGTCTTTTTAATATAGCTAAACCAGAAAATACTGTTTCACAGTGCTTTGCTTTGATTTTTAGTTAACTCTGTCTTCCAAACTTTGTTCTGAAGTTATTCTTCCGTGTAACTATCCCAATCAGAAAGTATGAAAATTCTATCTAGCTTCTCTTCCTCACTTTTTAAACTCAAAATATGGAAAAATATTAAGCTAAAAAAGCTAAGCAAAACTTATTCCCATTGCTTACTTATAGTCTGTGTCTAAAGCAGTTTTGATAAGTGCTCATACTTTTTAAAAAATTTAACTAGGGTAAAAAGGGAAGCAGGGGAATGTTCATGGTTTTGACATAGTGGAATGTACTAGGATTTGAATTACTTAAATTACATTAAGTCACAAAAGCAGAAAGTAACTTGAAATGTTTTAATCCCAGAACATTGAATCAAAGAATTACACTCCAGAAATTTCTCCTATGCAGCCTTTTCTCTGGCATCAGACATCTGGTATAGCTTACAATAATTTTTCTGTAGACAAAAAAGTAGATTACTACTACTACTAATAATAATAATAATAATAATAATAATAATGTCATTCATGTTTAACCTTTATCTATCACATAGGTCAGAACAAAATGAGAAAAATAAGACCACATGTACATTGAACATTTTGTATTTGCTGTACCATTGTCTTTTTCTCATTACCAAAGTTAATTACTGTACAATTAACATTATCTTCTATGTAATTACTAAACATTTACTATGTGTTTAACAAAAGTTCCCAGAAGTTAAAGCAGACGTTATAGTTTAGTTTGCTTGAATTTCACTTTTTCTTCCTATTTTCACAACCTCTTTAGTCAGTCTGCTCTTCAGAGAAGTTGGATCTTTCCACAGAAGTTATTTCTGAATGCACTCTCAATGGGAAGCAGTGACACTCAGCAAGGCAGCATAACTGCACACATTGCCTCTGCACTGGAAGGATGGTAATGTCCTTGCCCTTAGGTGAGACCTAACTACTACTATTTTTTCCTCTCACTTCTAGTTTTGACCCCAAGGGTTTGTTTCAAAATTACTTTTAATGTTAAACGGTTGACAGAATCAAATGCCTCTGTAAATGTAAGACTTGAGTTCAAATTTCAAAGATGGACTATAAACACCTGGCAAAATGAAAGGAAGCTCCACAAATCTGCCAAATATAAAGAATATATTGTCACGCAGGTGGTGATTAAGACATTTTAAATACAAGACCCATTTATCTCACTAGGAATTGTAATTCTAACTCAGTCAACCAGAGCAATGTGTCCCATAAGAGTTGTTTGGGATTTTTTTTTGCCTACACACTTCCATAGTCTTCTGGGAAGCAGAACAGACACCTGCCTGTCATTAAAATATAAACTATAGAATAACTGCATTCTTAAAATCTCACTGTTATTTTATAAATGTTCTTTCAATTTAACTCATTGTCTCAGGAAGTAACTGCCTCTGGGATAGGAAAAAAAGTCAGGTATCCATAATTTTTGAGCACTATTTGTAAGTTATTTATAAGTGACAATTACTATTCACTTGTATATCTTGAGATTATTACAACTTATTTGAAAAAAATCAGAGAGCTAGTAGTAGTTTTCTCAAAACAGCATATTGTTAGATCTCTTTAAAATTTGATAGTCTATATGGGGAAAGAAGAAATAAAAATTGAAAGATGAAATTAAAAGCAAGAAGCTGTTCACCTTTGTGTAATCAACAAGATAATTTTGACCTGAGCAATCACCAGGCTTTTAATGCTATACTTCAACCTACAAAGAAATATCAGGGGCTCATTCCATTTATCACATCCATGAAGTGAAGAGAATATTGTAGGTGGCAGAGGATGACTCATGAAAAGTAGACATATATTACATGAATGATAAATTGATAAAAGGCAGTGGTTGAGCTTGTTGCCTGTTTCATTCAGTAGAAGGGCTTGCAGACAGTATGTTGTCTGCTAGAATTAAAAAATACAATGTACAACCCCTTTCCATTTTTCTGGCAGAAACCACCACAAAAGTTTCCAGCAACTAACTGAAGAGAATCCAAAAGGCCTCTAAGCAAAGAGTATGCAAGAATTCAAGAGTAAGTTCAAAAGACATATGCTGAATGGATGGAGAAACATTGCCTTCTTACCTTACTGATCAAATATATTGTTGTGTAATTATTACATCATAAGGCTTCCAATAAGCAGAGTATGACTAACATTGTATGCTAGTACAGTTACAAATTGTCCTTTAAATTATTTCCTCTACCCCAGGTAATCATTTAGTGTCACTTTGTTAATCAGTGGTGCCGCTGAGATCAGCCATTTGCTGATCTCAATGGCACCATGTGCCTCATACTTCTGTACTCATCCCATCAAAGTTTAGTTTCCTAATATTTTGGAACCCAGTAGGAGATATCTACGGGTCACTTACTGCAACTTGTGCAATTGTCTTAAGTGTTTAATATAATGGCATGCTTTTAAAGATGCATAGAATATTATGGCAAATTGCCATGACTGCCAAATATTATTTGCCATCTGAAATCACAGGGTATTCTCCTTTTGACTGCAGAAGTCCTCAGGCACCAACAGTTCTTGATATTATATTGCAGAATAAATATGTACTTTGTCAAGTGGCTCACTCCCTGTTTTGTATCACTCATGTCCAGTGCAATTCTAATGCAGATTTTTTGAGGGGAAAATGGAGTAAATTTCAAGTTTTAGGACTGGTGAGTAATTCAGATTTCAAAACAGGAAGCTCTTTCTTTTATTTGAGGGGCAAGGAAGCAAGGGGAGATTAACTGGAAATAAACTAGTTAAATGAAGCAAACTCAAAGAATAAAAGTGATGAAGCAAAAAAATAATAAAACTTGGCAAGTAATTGCTATTTTTAGCAAGGTTCTAAATACCTGTTAAACTGTAGTACTCTATTTTGAGATAATAGTAGATTTGGGATAGCTCATTCCCACCACTTCTCTGAAATATAGTACTTGAATATTGCAGCCAAACCATAGTTTGGTTAAAATCAAAGTTAGGTCCAATATCACTACACTAAATCTGAGGGATGTGATTAACACACATACAAGCCTCTGAAGGCACTGTCAGGCCACTCCAAAACTACTAAAGCCTCCTAGAACCAAAAGTGGGCAGATACCTCAGAAATGGTAAACCTAAGGAAATAAGCTCTGCCAGGCCAAACTGGCACCATTCAGAGCTAACTCTGTTGTTCTTCATTACTGGCACTAGGTAAAGCAAAATAGGTGATAGGGAAGCCAAGTCCAGAGTAGTGAGTAAGTTTTGACAGGTGGTAGAGATGGAAAGGTACTCTTATTTCTCTCAAAATAAATCTGCCTCCTCATCTATTACATTTTAGGCTTGAAAGTAATGGCAGGTGGGTTCTCAACATGTCCTATAGGACTCCAAGGAGTTGTGCATGTTTCCATAGGTTCCTTAGATGAAGACACCTTCTCCTCATCCATATTCTTGAGCAATGGGTCATTCATTTCCACAGTAGTCAGCTTTGAGAGGTTACAGAAGATACTGTGTATGCTAGTGTCCTTTAAAATACACCTAGGAGTTTTTTTGAGGGGGAAAGGAAGGCTAGGTGGGGTGGGTGATAACCAGCCTTCTTAAATCTTATTCCTTACAGTGAAACCTATCCTGAGTGGGTGAGTTTGTGTTAAACTTGAGCCTTCCATGACAAATTTGCTTGACAATGAGCAAGATAGTTCATAAATAGTAAAAGACAAACATGGGAACAATATATGCCTCCCTGTTCATAGAGTTCTTGGACTCCAGTGAAAAAAATCTTATTTTAATGAAACAATATATTTTCTTGCATATGGCAATGTAAATTTGACCATAAGTAATTAAAATATTGAAATTCATATTCTCTATTTTCTGGTGCACACAAGCAAGGTCAATATGTGACAACTAATATTTGCCTAGCCAGCAGAGATTCATAAAGGGTGTTTTCATTTTTAAGCTTTCCTTTTTCCTCTTATCTGGTTTTACAAAGTTACCTAGAAAAATGTTAATTAATATTTTTGTATAATTTATAGATGTAACTTTTGAAGATCAATAATTAAATCTCTAAATAAAATGTTTAGATTAAAATTACTACACATAATCACTTCTTTTTACACATTCATATGGATTAAAATTGTTCTATTTTATACAAGATGAGAAAGCTACACAGTAGGGAAAAGCAACTGCTTAACAAACCTCACTTAAAAACTGTAGAACAGAAAAGTAATTTCACATATTAGATTCTGACTAACCCATTAGAATGTAAATATATACAAAATTAATATTCCTTCTTGGTAAAATCCTGGCTTTTAAACATAAATTAATTATCCATTACTGTCTAGTCAATTTTTAGTGCAGTTGACTTGAATTCTAGAAAAACTAACACTATCCATATCAACCAAGTTAAAAAGCTTTTGATGTTTAGTGATATTTTTTCTAACATTTCAGGTTTAGCAGGAGGCTAATTAGACACAGTTTCAATACTGCTGTGTTGCTTTGAGACACAGTACAACAGAATAGTTTTTAGCTACTTGCAAAATTAGAAACATTAGGAGACACCAGCTTGAGACCTACGGTAGGTTTAAATTGTCTTTTTTCCTACACATTTAGAAAATATAGTGAAATTCTGTTTCACAGTATAAACTAAGTGGATGAACTTTTGTCAGTGATATGCTGCTTAAGGCCAAAAGGGAGACGATCTTTGTCTCTTTCATGTGATGATGTGCTCTTTTAGGCACAGTGAAAATTATAATATCCAGATGTCCATATCCACCAGGGCTTAGAAAGTTGGACAGTGGTATGGTTTGTCTTGGTCATTGCCAACCTGATACTGCAATTATACTTGGACACATGTATACACATACTACAAAATCAAGAATAAAGAATTAATTTATGAAACTATTTTGCTCTAGTAATTTCTTGCAAAGCACTGAAGATTAGAATTTTACCACAAAAGGGTGAAAAAATTACATAAAGAAGGAAGTCAATAACTTGTCTATGAAATGATAACCATGTATATGAGATGGAGGTGAAAAATAAATGTATGCATTGCCTCTTTTATACAGTACAATCCTAAATTGTCTCTTGACGGTATAATAATACTTTTTTCAGTTGATAGGGATACAAAAGCATGTTTTTTTCTCTATATATCTCAGATATCCTGTTAGTATGTTATGTTACACTGTATGTTTGTGTGATGTTTAAGCCACAGCTAGAAGCCAAGACTATGCAGTCACTTACTCACACCTTAACCTCCAGTGGGATTGGAGAGAGAAAACATAACAAAGGGGCTCGTGGGTTGAAATGAAGATGGGGACGGCTCACTCACCAGTCATGGTCATGGGCAAAACAGACTCAGCTTGGGGAAAAAAAAAATCAGTTTGATCTGTTACCAATTAATCAGAGCAGGATAACAAGACAAAAAACCCACATCTTAAAACACCTTCCCTTCTTCTTGGGTTCTAATTATTTTATTCCTGATTTCTCTACCTCTTCCCCCTGCAGCAGCACAGGGGGACAGGGAATGGGGGTTACAGTCAGTTCATCACACATTTTCTCTGCCACTGCTTCTTTCTTAGGGAGGCAGCTCCTCACACTCTCCATGGCTCCATTGTAGGGTCCCTCCTGCAGGCTAAAAGAGTTCAGGAAAAAAACTATTGCAGCATGGGCTTCCCACAGAGTCACAGACTTCTTCAGGCACAGCCCCCAGCTCTGGCATGGGGTCCTCCATGGGCTGGATGCAGATCTCTGCACCTCCGTCCCCAACCCTTCTGCGAGTGACTCTGGGGTCTTCTGCTCTGTCATGAGCTCTCTGCATAGTTAGAGCCACTTTGGGCACAGCTACCCACTCCAGCATGGGGTCCTCCATTGGCTACACATGGGTATCTGCTCCACTGTTAACCTCCATGGACTGCAGGGTGACAGCCTGCTGTGTCATGAAGGGCTGCAGGAAAATCTCCACGCCGGCACATCTCTTCCTTCTCCTTCCTCACTGACCTGGGTGTCTGTAGCTGTCTCTCGCACATCCTCTCTCCTCTTCGGGTTGTTGTTGGTTTTGTTGTTGTTGATATTCCTGACCTATTCCCAAACAGGTCTTTCCCCTTTTTAAATATGGATTCCCACAGGTGTTTCACTATTGCCGATTGGCTCAGTCTGGGCTGGACAGGTCCCTCTTGGATCGTGGGGAACTTCCTCAAAAGCTTCTCACAGGCTCTATCCCTGTAGACCCTTCCCCCTTTACCAGAAAACCCCCACCACACAATCCCGACACAGTTAGCAAATCCAGTTAGCATGCCCAGATAGGCAGAAAAACACTACTTTGTGAGTTTATTTCTTTCTTACGCTCATGTTTGTGAACACTTCAAGTCTTTCAGTCATGACTTCCACTTAACTGATACTTGTGAAGTTTGGAGAAGATAGAGGTACAACATACAAGACCTTTGCAGAAAAACTGTTCCGTGCAGTATCATTCTGTTAATGCAATGGAAGTAGTCTCTGAAATTAAATCTGATCTGACCTCTTTACCTATTAAAATTCCATTTACTCATGTTTTATCACATCATCCTTCCAAAAGATATTACAGAAGTAAGGATGGTAAGATTCTAGACAACATCACAGGGCAGAAGTGGCGCTAAATGTTACTACAAAAAATTGGATTTTTTTTGTAGGCCCAGTTAGATAGCTTTTGTTTCGAATAAGCCTTATTTTTAAAGTCTTCTACCCAAGTACGTGCAGTCAATGTCATTAACATCATGTACATCTCCATTTTCTGTGGAATCAGTTGTATGGCAGCAATTTTATTGAAAAAAAAAAAACAGGCTAAGACAGGTGAATTTGAAGAAAGACTTCTTATGGGCCATAAAATAGGATAAGATTCCCCCTCTACTCTGTTCTTGTAAGGCTCCACCTGGAGCGCTGTGTCCAGTTCTGGAGCCCTCAACACAAGAAAGACATGGACCAGTTAGAATGAGTCCAGAGGAGGCCAGGAGGATGATCCAAGGGCTGGAGCACCTCTCCTATGGGGACAGGCTGAAAGAGTTGGGGCTGTTCAGCCTAGAGAAGAGAAGGGGAGATCTTATAGCAGCCTTCCAATACCTGAAGGGGGCCTACAAGAAAGCTGGGGAGGGACTTTTTCCAAGGGCAGTTAGTGATAGAACAAGGGGAAATGGGTTTAAGCTGAAAGAGGGGAGGTTTAGATTAGATATTGGGAAGAAATTTTTCACTGTGAGGGTGGGGTGGTGAGACTCTGGAACAGGTTGCCCAAGGAAGTTGTGGATGCCCCCTCCCTGGAAGTGTTTAGGGCCAGGCTGGATAAGGTTTTGAGCAACCTGGTCTAGTGGAAGATGTCCCTGCTGATGGCAGGGGGATTGGAACTAGATAATGTTTAAGGTGCTTTTCAACCCATACCATTCTCTGATCCTAAGATTCTATTTTGTATTCTTAAAAATATGTATTTTTAAAAATACTACAATAAAGCAAAATGATTACACTCTTTAAGAATGTATAATCTGAAGTCCTTTCTAAATAATGTATGTTTTCTCTGGCTGAAGGGTTATTATTTGTATTTGGTTTGAAAACATAAAATCAGTCTATACTTTCAAAAACTTTTTTTAAGGTTTTTAAGGAATTGAATAATTTAAATACCTGGAAAAAGTATAGCATTTCTGTTAAATTGTTAAATTGCTTTATTTTTTGTAATCATAACCTTGAAAATAGAAAAAAATAAAAAAACCTTTTTTAACAAAATGATGTTTTCAAAATAATCAGGGGAAAAAGCTCTAGGCAGGTAACTTCATTATATAATTTGCTTCTTCCAATTTTTAGAAACTCAGCAACTAGAAATCTCATCTCATTTTTTTTTTTAACTCAGAAATACTGTTATGAATAATATTACTTGTTTGAAACATAATTGAAATAGGGTGTAGCTGAAGTAGTTAAAAAAAAAAACCAACAGGTACCCAGTTCTCTTCCTGATCAAATTGTCCTGAATGTAAGAGATTTATAACTCTTCACACTGTCTCAATCTAAATACTAAACCATGAACCACATTTTTAAAACTATTTTGAACATCATTAAGAGTATAATCTTGATTTCTATATGTTCCAAAATTCTGTTTTGAAAGTAGATTAATTCTAAAAGAACTGAGCTTCCTTTCCGTCTTTTTGACTGCTTCCTTAATTATCTTTGAAAATGATAATTTTAAATCTTATAATGCAGGAATTAGCTTAGTAAAACTTACCATACTGGCACAAGAGTATGAGGTTGCTTTTTCTGCATTGAATCCTTTTTCTTAAAAAAAAATAAAAAATAAAAAATAAAAAAATTCTTCCTCCTTTACTTTTATTTTCTTTTATTTTTTTAGTCTCCTTCTGTGTTCTGTTTTATTTTCTTTCCCACAGTCTAGACTTTCAATGTTTTTATTGTAAAGACAAAGACAATAAAGGAATAGTTATGTTTACTACTTGGAATAAGAACCACAAGTGAATTACCTACACCATATTCTTAGATCTGTCTGTTGACTTTTTTATGTTTAAATTAATTAGTAATATTTATTTAATCTGGATTACATTAAGTAAAAATAAACAGTGACTCCAATTGTTTACAAATAAAATCCATATAATTTAGTCTTGGTTGCCCCATGGTTTTGTATCAGTAACAAGCCCATCTGTATCCTTCTGAATACATGTACACAATTGCTGGATTATTTAAAAAAAAACAAACAAAAAAAAACCAACCAAACGTAAGATGCAAAGACTGTTTTTCTTTGGGTTGGGTTGCTAGGGGATGAATGCATGTTCACACTACCTTAAGCTGAGAAAAAAAATGAGCTATAGATTTTTCATGTTAAAAAATATAGAAGGGAAGATTATTTCCATGGGAACCCAATTATAGTTATTCCTGGTTTTCTTCTACATACTTTAAGGACCGATTCCCATTTGTCAGCATCAACTCATTAAGCATATGTTGTCAGCATAAGTATCAAGCATAACATTACATGCTTATAGCTCTGATATTGTAGTGCAGGTCCCTTTTACTTTCTTAGTGGGCTATGCCAGAAAATATCAGGTCAAATGCTCTTTATTTTACTTCTTCAACAGGATCACACTAACGAGAAGAGGCCTGTGGGTACAAATCTTCAAACTCAGTACTGCGCATGTTGCAAACCTGATAGCCCACATTGCCAGAAGCAATTACTCAAGAGCATAAAGAAAACAGTTATAATCACCATTCATTGATTTAGAAATGTCATGCCAGCCACATTTCAGGCATCATATGATATTAATACTAATCAGCATATATTAGCAGCCAGACATGTTCACAACTGTTCTAACAGCTGAGTGCCTCCAAGCTAAATTGATTTCATCCCTTAGACACCCATTAACACCTCTCATTCCCATTTAGATAATAGAACACAGTTGTTCAGGAGTGTTTATAAAATGACATTGATTTGATTGATAAGTGACCTTGACTGAATGAGAATGTATGCTTACTGGAATTTAAAGGATCAACTTCATTTCCAGTAACCTTGACAGAGGCCTCCGAATCCTTAGAGAGTTTGTAGGTGCACAATCAGTAAATATTGATTTATTTTTTTTTTCATGAGAAGTGTGTTTAGGAGGATTCACTTCTAAATAAAGTCTTACATACATATACTAATATTCTAATTGTAGAAAGTGCTGAAGAAAGCAGAGAATGGTGGTCTGGTTTTAAAAATAAATCAGTTCAATTATTTGGTTTTTGTAGCTTAACTTAGTTTGAAAAACTCACTTCTCTAGTGCACCATTCTTATTAAGATCAAATGAAATATTTCATATACTGTTGATTTTATAGAGTATGTAACCTAGGTATGATTCATTAAGAGTTTTAGAAACCTCTGATACAATGCCAGAAAAAACCCTCAGTTTAGTATAAGGTTTTCCAGATTTACATTTTGAGAGTTTTTAAATAATAGATTAAAAAGACTAAATAATTAAAATGTCATTTGATTTAAATCAAACGATTCTCATTCTAATTCAGCATTACATCCTGTAAGAGACAAGACTTTTTAGCTCCAAGTATGGAGGCAATTCTTCCTTGTCTGCATGTTACTTCAAGGAAAATGTCTGATAGAATTTAAAAGCAAAGGACAAATACTGACTTGAATATTTATTTAGGAGTTTAAATAAAAAGCTAGGATTGGGATTTTCAGGAATGCTTAAATATACTTATGATCAGGTTGTCTGGGGGAAATTATTGAAACACACCTTTCTTTGCTCTGGAGAAGATGCGGCCACTGCAGAGTATTTCACCCAGCCCTGATGCTAACCCCAAGTAGACATATTTGTGAGCTGGAGCTCTGCTCATTCTCCTTGTGCAGCTGCTGTTGCTTCTGGCAGGGTAGAAGAACACCTGAGCAGCAGCAGCAACTGTCATAGCAGCCCCACCTCAAGAATTTTATGAATTTTTTGTGTCAGGGCAGGCAGGTACTCAGAGCCCTTTGCTCTGTTGCGATTAACCATTTTACAGCCCTTTTATGCCCTTCCTGCTAAAGCTCTTTAACTTATTGTGTTTTTTAATATTATAAAAATAAATGCTAATTGAAATAGAAATTTTCCAGTTGCAAGACCTCTCAAATACAGGTGTTTCACGTATAGCTGGAAAGCCTTAGCAGACAAGACAGTGGGAAATCCACCCCTGCATATTCCATAAAACTGACAGAGGTTGATCTTGTCCAGAGGCTACAAAGAGATCAATCAGATTAATTGCCTGATTCTGAACAGGTGCTTGAATGAATGTCTTCCCCTTTTCAAGACAGCACACCCAACAGAGAAACATCTGTTTCTCCTTTGAAATTTTTAAATGCAAAGACTAGAAATGTTTTTGCCCCAAATTTGCCAGTAACCATTACAAGATATTTCCATTGTAAAGAACAGCTGCTTATATTCCATCTCATTTAAGTGAGACACAAATGGAAGAAAAGGCATTCCAGAGTCAGTTCATAGTTATTTACATAGGTTATTTTCAGGTTTTTTGGAAGCATTTTTTCTCTGTTCCACTACTATAATTGCTTCTATGTTATTCTTCTTTATCTCGGTTGCTAGAAATGAAAAGATAATCAACTGTGATCCCCATGATGTGGGGATCACACAACTATGCCATTTTTCAGGATATTCTTTACACTACTCAAAGATGCCATATAGTTCACAGTCCAACAAACTCAGTATGTAGTGCACCTTTCACCTCTTCCTAATGAACAATGCTTTGTAACATACGTTTCAATAGTGAGCTAAATCAGTAAGAGTTAGCAGGTGCCTTTAGGGCCATGGCAGTAGGACATATTGAGCTTGGGCTGATGAGCAGTGCAGTGTTCATCACTGGCTGCAGCACTGTGCCACAGGTTTTCCTGCTTCAGGTTTTGCATACACCAGGTGCAGGGAGAGATACCTTAGCAGCACACTGCAATAGGAAGAGATGCCAATGCTGTTGTTACGAGCTAGGAGTAAGAAGCCAAATGCAGCTTATGTTCATAGTATGAAACCTGACAGCCTGAGGTGAAGCTGAAGATTTATATGAAGACCAGGATTTAACCCTAAAAATAGTTAAGAGAACAAGCTTTTGGTGTAGGCACAGTTGACATAGCATAAGATAATGAACATGGGAAAAATGTTCTCGTTCAATTCTCCTTGTGTTCAGGAAAACAGGGGTTAATACAAACAAGAAAAACACCAAGCTACTTTTGAATAAAATACAGGGAGTTTTAAAAAGGTATCAGCACTCTTTTTCTGAATTGGAAGAACTGGCAATACTCTAGGTTTTTGTCTAGCTGCTTGAGTCAAAAAATTAGAAATTATTTAAATGTAATGTAATATAACTTGCACTTATAATATCACAGTGGATATTATACAATTGTAATAATATTTTTACACGCAATGCATCATTATGTCTCATACTGATTTTGATCTGGCATGGTATAAAAAAGACATGCGGTATTGCCATTGAGTTTAAACCTGGCCTTCTGTTGGGTTTGCAGAATTCTCCTTAAAACTTTTACAACAGATTTTCACATCATTATATTTATTCTTTCAACTTTAACAGGAATAGACTTCTTTAAAGAACTATCAGGAAAGAGAGATGGAAATCTAAATTATAACTTTATATATAGGAATAGAATAGATGTAAAATTTTTTGTTCACATGGATTATTGGTAGATATTATCCTCTCTGATCATAAAGCTTTCAGACCGATTTTTCAGTTGCCAGAAGCATTGGGGGTTGGAGAGTTAAAAAAGGTGAAAGTAAAATGTCTGATTTGTGATTATCAGATATTTTAAGTTACTGAATGATAATTGAGTAACCACTGAATCACCATGATTGCCAATCCAGGATGTGAACATTCAGTATACCCCACTTACACCTGCTGTGAGCAATTTAGATTAGTTGCCCAGTTAAAAGAATTACCGTCTGTATCCAATGCAATAACAGATGACATAATATTTATATTTTTGCCAGCATTTATGTTATTTTATATCACAGCAGATCTGTGAACAAAGCATTTAAATTGAAGGTATTGTGAGAGAAGACTGTTGGTGTATTGAAAAATTCATCATTTTATTATCCTGAATGATATTTGAGATGAGGAAGAAAAAAGTCAATAGAACCTATAAATTCAATTTCACCATCAGAGCCCCCCGTATGATTGAAATGCTGTAGGCTGCACATACTTCACTGGAATGTCTCCTTCCTGAAAATAAAAGGCTAGACTCAGAAGTGATATGATTCTACTTTTGCCTTAGCTACTCCTCCTTTCTTAACTCTATCCAAGCCAAAACCAGTACACTGACTCAGCCCTACTTCTGCATCACAGAATCCTTCTCCATCCCCTTCCTTAGTGTTGCCAGCGCAGCTTCTTGGGACATCCAGTGGAGAAAAACACGGAATTAATCTGATCAAAAATTTGGAAAAACAGAAGTTTCAAAGTTCAGATTACTGTTTGTACCTGCTGTCCTCGTTTCCCAGGTAGTTGTGTTTATACAACAGATAGCTTCACACGGGGTGGAGACAAAGGAATAAGTAGCATGAAAACACACAATTTACAGTGCCACAAAAATTTTTGACCTACCATTGATTAATAAAACAAGATTTTAACTTGCACTTATTTTTCTGTAGTCCTGACAATTTCATGGAGTCATAGAATCAGAGAATGGTGTAGGTTAGAAGAGACCTTAAAGATCACAGAATCATAGCGGTTGAAAAAGAGCTTTAAGATCACCGAGTCCAACCATAAACCTAACACTACCAATTCCACCTCTAAACCATGTCCCTAAGCACCTTGTCTACCCATCTTCTAAATACCATCAGGGAAGGTAACTCCACCACCTCCCTTGGCAGCCTATTCCAAAGCTTGACTACCCTTTCAGTGAAGAATTTTTTCTTACTATCCAACCTAGACCTCCCCTGGTGCAACTTGAGTCCATTTCCTCTCGTTCTATCGCTTGTTACCTGGGAGAAGAGATAGACCCCCACCTCTCTACACCCTCCTTTCAGGTAGTTGTAGAGAGTGATAAGGTCTTCCCTCAGCCTACTTTTCTCCAGGCTAAACAACCCCAGCTCCCTCAGCTGCTCCTCACAGGACTTGTTCTCCAGGCCCTTCACCAGCTTTGTTGCCCTTCTCTGGACCTGCTCCAGCATGTCAATGACTTTCCTGTAGTGAGGGGCCCAAAACTGAACACAGTACTCGAGGTGCAGCCTCACTAGTGGCAAGTACAAGAGCACAATCACTTCCCTGGTCCTGCTGGCCACGCTATTTCTGATACAAGCCAGGATGCTGTTGGCCTTCTTGGCCACCTGGGCACACTGCTGGCTCACATTCAGCCGACTATCTACCAACCCCTCCAGGTCCTTCTCTGCCGGCCAGCTCTCCAGCCACTCCTCCCTAAGCATGTAAGGTTGCATGGGGTTGTTGTGACCCAAGTGTAGGACCTTGCAATTGACCTTATTGAACTTCATGCCATTGACCTCAGCCCATCAATCCAGCCTGTCCAGATGCCCCTACAGAGCATTCCTACACTTGAGCAGATCTACACTCCCGCCTAACTTGGTGTCGTCTGCAAGCTTATTGAGGGCACACTCAACCCTTCATCCAGATCATTGATAAAGCTATTAAACAGAGCTGGCACCAACACTGTTCCTTGGGGAACACCACTAGCGACCAACTGACAACTAAATTTAGCTGCCTTCACCACAACTCTCTGGGCCCAGTCATCCAGCCAGTTCTATACCCAGTGAAGAGCACATCCATCCAAGCTGTGAGTGGCCAGTTTCTCCAGGAGTATGCTGTGGGAAATGGTGTCAAAGGCTTTACTAAAGTCTAAGTACGTCACATCCGCAGGCCTTTCCTCATCCACTAAACACGTTACCCTGACATAGAAAGAGGTCAGGTTGGTCAGGCAAGACCTGCTTTTCATAAAGGCATGTTCACTGGGCCTGATCCCCTGGTTGTCCTGTATGTGGTACATGGTGGCACTCAGGATGACCTGCTCCATCCCCTTCCCTGGCACCAAGGTCAGACTGACATGCTTGTAGTTGCTCAGACCATCCTTCTGGCCCTTCTTGTAGATGAGCATCACATTGGCCAGCTCCCAGTCAGCCCCCAGTTTGCCAGGACTGCTGATAAATGATGGGGAGTGGCTTGGTGAGCACTTCTGCCAGCTCCCTAAGAATCCTGGGGTGGATCCCATCTGGCCCCATAGACTTGTGGATGTCTAAGTGGTGCGATAGGTCCCTGATGATTTCCCCTTGGATTATGGGGTGTTGTTCTGGTCCTCATTCCTGTCCTCCAGCACACGGGCCTGTGTATTCAGAGAGCAACCCATCTGACCATTAAGTACCTCAGCCTTTTCCTCATCCTTTGTCACATGTTTCCCTGTGTTTCCAATAAAGGATAAAGATTCTCCTTAGTTTCTTGTCTCCTCTCTGCTGTGTTGTGTTTCCAGCAGACATCTGGCAAGTTGAACTCCCCCACAAGAAAAAGGGCCCATGTTCCCAAGACATCCCCTAGCTGCTTGTAGAACATTTCATCTACCGTCTCATCTTGGCTGAGCAGACCCCTACCATGATAACTGCCTTGCTGGCCTTTCCCCTGATCCTTACCCACAGACACCCAACTCTGACATCACCATCATTAACCTCCAAGGAATCAAAACACCCCTTGACATAAAGGGCTACGCCACCTCCTCTTCTTCCTCGCCTGTCACTCCTGAAGAGTTTGTAGCCATCCATTGCAGCACTCCAGTCATACAAGGAATCCCACCACATTTCTGTGATGGCTGCGATATCCCCATTTTCCTGCTGCATGGTGGCTGCCAGCTCCTCCTGTTTGTTCCCAGTGCTGTGTGCATTTGTGTAGGTGCACTTCAGCTGGGCTGCTGGTCCCATCACCCTATTAGAGGGAGAAGCCCCAATTCTCTCATGGTGATTCTTGGGACCCTCTGTGGTTCCTACCTCACCAAAAATACCTGGTATTTCTACTGCTGCCTGGATTTGTATCTCTTACTTCTACTGGGACGGCAGACTGAAGGACCTTGCTATCATAGCATCCATCAAGCACCAGTGTGCTACCCCCAGCCTTACCTCCACTGAGCCTGGCTTTATCCCCTTCCCCCTTCAGATCTAGTTTAAAGCCCTGTCAATGAGCCCTGCTATCTCCTGAGCCAGGGTTCTTTTCCTCCTATGAGACAGGTGACCCCTGCTAGGTGCCAGCAGACTCAGTGTCCTATAAACCCACTTGTGCTCAAAAAATTCAAAATTATGGCAACAATGACAGTCTCTGAACAAGGCATTGATTAGCTGTCTCTTCCCATTTCCTCCCTTGTCATGCCTTGTGACTGGAAGGATAGAAGGGAGCACCAACTGTGCTCCTGACCCCTTAACCATTCATCCTAATGTCCTGTAGTTTCTCTTGATTGCTTCTTGTTACTACTTCATCACTCAACACCTGAAATATCAATAGTGGATGATAATCTGATGGTTTAATGAGGGTGGGGAGCTTTCTCTTGATATCCTTAACCTGGCCCCAGGGAGGCAGCAGACTTCCCTAAGAAGTGGGTTTGGTCTGCATAAGGGGCCTTCTGTTCCCTTAAGAACGAAGTATCATATGACAGCAACCTGTCTCTTTTTTCTTGGTGGCTGAGGTTGGATGCAGGATGTAAGCCAACTTACCTTTGATGACTCCTCCATTACCCTCATCATTTTCTGGCTCCACTTGCAGAGCCCCATACCTGTTCTTCAAGGGCACCCGAGAAGGTGGGGTAGCCACAGGGGACACACACTTGCTGCATTGAGCAGGAACTTGTTGTCATTGCCCCTTGTCTTTTGAGTCCCCACATTCAGCCACGTGGCAAGTGGACAGGGCGTCTTCTGTCTTGGGCAGCTTGTCAGTCTGTCTTAGGGATGGCAGGATATGGTCCCAATAGTCTATCTCCTTCTCACACTCCCTGATACTCCTCAGCCTGCTGACCTCCTCCCAGAGCTCAGTCACTAAGCAGAGGAGTTCGTCTGCCTGCTCACACCTCCCACAGCTCTGCTCACAGCTGGTGTCCCACGTTGCTGTGAGAGCAGGACACACTGGGCAGCCGGACAGCTGGGTGTGTGCATGTTCCCAGTGTTGCTCTGTCTGGGAGGCTGCATCACTCCTGGTAGCTACAGCCTTTGAGCTCAGAGGTGAGTGGTCACCCTCCTGGCTGAGACCTCAAGCACTTAACCTGACATAGGACCTGTGGGCAGACTGATTATCTAGATCATCTAGTTCCATCCCCCCTGCCATGAACAGGGACATCTTCCACTAGACCAGGTTGCTCAAAGCCTCATCCAACCTGGCCTTGAACACTGCCAGGGATGGGGCATCCACAGTTTCTCTGGGCAAAGAGAAAAATAAAAGAGGTATTTGCCAAGAACCCAATTGTTCCAGACCTGACCTGTAATATATTGCTCCATGCAGGTAGTAAGAACCTTCCTTCCAACTGCAGTCTGATTCACTTGTGACTGGAATAAAAAAGAAGCAGGAAGAAACCTCCTGGCAGGAACTTTGCATGGCATGGAGGGAGGCTTGTTTGCCTGTGATGACTGAAGCTGAAGAAGTGGACCTGGCAAAGGTCAAAGACAAGAGGGTATGGTTGCTAATTTGACCAAACAGCACAACCAAAACTAAGACACTCAGCTCAAGTGGTGGTGAGAAACTGTGTTCCTGACTTGCCCAGAAAGGAGAATAAACAATGCAGAGAGTGGTTAATGCCCACCTGGTACAGAAAGAACCTGGGAAGTTGCTGCTAGGCGGGACTTGGATAGGCTGATTGGCAGTTTGGCTAGGAGGATGGTATGATTTATGTAAGATTAATTTGCTATACATTATAACCTCAAACAGGATTTTGTTTTGTGTATCTTACAAGCTGTCTTAGAAAGGTATAAACACTAGACCTTAGGAAAAACTCTTACGCAACAATGAAAGTTGGAATAAAAGGAGTAATTTTAAAGTACTGTAACTGTCCTGTAGGACAGAATTGACTCAGAAGTCATACTATAATTAAAATGCCCTGCTCTCCCTGTTCCTAGTAAAATAACAGTGTCAGTTCTTTATATTACCTTAGTGTCAGCACTGAAAATGTTTGTCAACAGAAGCCATGTAGATACAAAAGACTGCTTAGGTATTCCTGATCTGTGGAATCAAACCTTACAACTCATAGAGAGTTATAAAGCAGGTATGTTTTATTCGCAGACTGACGACAGGGTGGATCACTCCATAAAGGCCCTGCGCACCCACTCTTTTACAAAGGCATTATTTAAAGTACACACACATACATATTCATTAAGCTTAGGATGGGTTAAGCTAATTAGTTCCAAGAAATTTTAACATAAGTTCACTCCCATTCCCGCTTGCGTACTGCCTCCTTTTGGTGTTTGTTAGCACCCTTGTGGACCGTTAGACAAAACAAGGTGAGCTTTTTGCTTCAGACTGCAGGTGTTGCTCACCAGTTCCTTCTTATCTCGCTCCAGACTGCTCGCATACCAGGCACTGCAAGGCCTTTGCTGATAGTGTGGAACAGCTTGTTAGTTATTGTAAAAGTTTCCCCCTTAACACAGACAAAACGATCTAAACCTAAAGTTTCCCACCTAACACAGAGACAAAATGAAGTTAAGCTTATTTTCTAAAATCTAATTCTTAATACAGAAAATAAATGAATAAATCTAACTATATTTTATATGTTCTCATATCATTCCCACAACTGTACTGAAGGATTGTGCTCTGGAGACAACTGGATCTTCTCACTGCTATAGTAAGGTAATTCAGAAATTAACATGGTCCAAAGTAATTATTATTTACAAATTTTGTCACCTCAAAGCCTTCCCAAGTCTATAATTCTAGGTACCCAGTGCATGCTGGTGTCTGTAACTGACACCTTTGTTGATCTTAAATTTCTCCTGTGATATACTGCAACTCACCTGGAATTTGGAAGGCTACAGTTTAAGGCTTAAGTGCCTTAGCATGGCAGTCACTAAGACTTATGAATCCATTTGTGAAGTCTCAAGTATATGTTGCAGGACTGAGTTCTGTTTTCATGCAAGGGTAATCAGTTATAACAAGCAATCATTGAGTTCCAAACTCATATTTCATCACAAATAAACTTAACACATTACAAAATAATGTCTGATACAGAATGCACTCCCCTAATCTTGGGTTAAGTTCAAGACTTTATTCTTTAGGATTTTTAAATTTTTCAAATAATGTAGTACTGGTAGAAAAGTCGTATGTCATTCAGACTGGTAACTCAGTTGGGTTTTTCTTCACCCTACACATTATGTATTGCTGTGCAATGAGCTGCTCAACCAGCACTTTAGTGGCATTTATGGCATTTATATGGTGTATAAAAGACACTAGTATGTGTTTTACTTATTAGAAAATAACCCATATGCATTTAAGACAACTTGCTTCCAGGTTGTAAATGAGTTGAAGGAGGTGATATCAGTTTTGGTATATAGTACTACATCTTATCACAGAATCACAGAATGTTGGGGATTGGAAGGGACCTCGAAAGATCATCTAGTCCAATCCCCCTGCCAGAGCAGGAACCTAAATGAGAATCTCTTCCTTATCTCTTTCTGAACAATCAACATTTTCCAAATGGATTATGACAAACGGTCTTAAACTCTTATATGAATCATTCCAACATGTTTCATTAGTAGATGGGTGATTACATATTTAGATACATAGTCTATATAGATTCTTCTCAAAGTAGGAGTTGGTACCTATTTGTATCATTAGGTAACTAGTCACAGAACCAACAGAATATTTGAGATCCTACTGTGTAGTCAGGGAAATTGATAGAAAGCTGAGGCCTTGAACAGGCATCAGGACATTAAATACGCTTTTGGATCTGGGATACACACAGGCTTTGGCAATCTGATTTTAGTGTGAGAGCATTTTCTGAACAGACTCAGGTCTTGCACTGTGATATTCTGAAAATTCCATTCATAGTAAATAAACACTGATAAATTCACATGCAATAACTTCCAGCCCCTTTTCTTTACAACAAGGCTGTGGTAGTTTAACTTGGCTAGCAGCCAAACACGACACAGCCACTCACACCCTTCTCCCTTTCTGCCCCCACCCAGGGAACAGGAGAGAGATTTGGAGGGATAAATGTAAGGAGACTTGCAGGTTGAGGTAAGAACAATTTAATACTTGGAGTAAAATAAAATTAAAATAGTAACGATAATAGTAATGATAATAACTGGAGAGAGAGAGAGATCCACAGTACAATTGCTCACCACCTGCCAATAGCGATCCCAGAGGAGGGAAAGGACCACTTTCTGGTCAGCCCTCGTTAATATACTGAACGTGATGTAATATGATATGGAATATCTTATTGACGTATCCAACTGCCAGTTCTGGGTTTTGCTACTTACTACACTTGTCCCCTCCCAGTCCTTTGCACTTGCAAACTACCCAGACACAGTGTCCTTGTACCTTATCAACATTCTTCTCATAACAAATCCCACATTGAAACCAAAACACAGTGCTTTCTAGCTACTAAGAAGAAAATTAACTCTATCCTAGCAAAATCAGAACTAAAGCTTGTCTGAACTGGGAGAAACTTGAGTAGGAATGTCTTCAAGATTTAACAATGTGTGGAACGATATTGGTCTTTTCAACAGTCTATCTTGTTTGCTTCAATAACAGAGTCAAACAAAGTGAGAGACAGCCAGATGGCTAGAACACAGCTTTATAAAGGGGATGGGAAAAAAAAAATCATTGGGAAAAGATTATGTAATAGCACAAAATGTTCCCTCTTCATTCAGAAGATCTCTTTTTTTCTGAGGGATGGAAAACTGCCAGACTAACCATTTTGCATTACAAATGTCTCTGCAGTAAATGTGAAATGTAGGCAGTTGCAAAAAGTCAATATTAAACCATCAGTCACTCCAGATTCATTCTCCGTGAACTTTAAGAGGAACAGATAGGTCTGTAATCCTTTTTTTTGCTTTACTGAACTGTCCTAGCATCCACCCTCTGACTTCCTAAAAGAGTGCTCCTTTCTTCAACTTTATAACCATATCATATCAATTTCCCTTCACACCTAGCTGAACACTTTCATATTATCTAGTTTAACCAGTCCCATTTACCTAGCATAATTCCAGTTACCAGTCACCAGGAAAAATTCAAGAACTGAAAGATGGGGCTGCTGAATTATTTTTTTTTCTAAATTGCCGGCTTGTTATGTTCATTTTCAGAACTGCGAAGTACTTTAAAACATCCAGTACCATGCACTAGTCTCTGCTCCAAGAAATGGACAAGGAAAACATGTCTTGTCAGCACAGGACTATGGCAGTATTTTATATACATTATATACTAGAACAGACAATAAAATAAACACAACCTATAAAAAGTAATCAGAAAATATGATATAATTTATTCCTTATTATACATCAGAATGGCTGAGGTTAGCAGGGACCTCTGGAGGCCACCTGATCCAACCTGCCCTGTTCAAGCAGAGCCACCTAGAGCCAGTTGCCCAGGACCATGTTCAGATGGCTTTTGAATATCTCCAAGGATGGGGACTCCACAGCCTCTTTGGGCAGCCTGTGCCAGTGCTCAACCACCCTCAGTCTCTGCCCATTGCCTCTCCTGTCACTGGGCACCCCTGAAAAGAACCTGACTCCATCCTCTTTGCACCCACCCTTCAGGTATTTATATACATTTAAGAGATCCCCCAGAGCTTTCTCTTCCCCGGGCTGAACAGTCACAGCTTTTTCAGTCTTTTCTAATAGCAGAGATGCTCCAGCCAACCATCTTCATGACCCTTTGCAGGATTCTCTCCAGTGTGTCCTTGTTTGTCCTGTACTGCGGAGCCCAGCACTGCACACAGTCCTCCAGGTGTGTTCTCACCAGTGCTGAACAGAGAGGAAGGATCATCTACCTTAACCCGCTGGCAACACTCCCCCTAGCCCAGCCCATAACGTAGGATACCATTTGCCTTCTTTGCCTCAAAGCTACATTGCTGGTGCATGTTCAACCCTTGATGTCTACCAGGATCCCCAGGTCGCTTTCTGTGAAGCTGCCTTCCAGCTGGGCAGCCTCCAGTATGTACTGGTGCTTGGGGTTGTTCCTGTCTAGGTACAGGACTTTGCACTTTCCCTTGTTGAACTGCATGAGGTTTCTGTCAGCCCATTTCTCCAGCCTCTCCAGGTATCTCCGGATGGCAGCATGACCCTCTGGTGCACCAGCCACTCCTAGTTTCGATTTATCAGCAAACTTTCTGAGGGTGCACTCTGCCAAATCATCAAGTTCATTAATGAAAATGTTCAACAAGACCCAATATTTACCACTGGGGTACACTGCTAGTTACTGGCTTCCAACTAAAATTTGTGCCGCTTACCATCACTCCCTGGACATGGACATTCAGCCAGATTTCAGTCCACCTCACTGTCTGCTCATCCAGCCCATATTTCAACAGAATCTCACAAGATTCCTTGTGAGAATCTTATAACAGACAGTGTCAAAAGCTTTACTGTAATCAAGGTTGACAATGCCTACTGCTTTCCCATCATCTACCAAGACAGCCATTTCAGCATAGAAGGTGACTGGGTTGGTCAAACATGACTTGCCCTTAGTGATTCCAAGCTGACTGCTTTCCCATCATCTACCAAGACAGCCATTTCAGCATAGAAGGTGACTGGGTTGGTCAAACATGACTTGCCCTTAGTGATTCCAAGCTGACTACTCCTGATTACTTTCTTGTGCTTCATGTGCTTGGAAATGGTTTACAGGATTAGCTGCTCCACCACCTTTCCAAGGATCAAGGTGAGGCTGACCAGCTTGCAATTCCTTGGGTCATCCTTCATGTCCTTCTTGGAGACAGTATTGACATTTCCTTTCCTTGAGTTCTCAGGTACTTCTCATAGTCACCACAATCGACCAAAGATCATTGAGAGCAGCCTTGGCAGTAACATCCACCAGCTCCCTCGGCACTCGTGAGTGCATCCCATCAGAGCCCATGGACTTACATGTTCCCACTTTAATTAAGTATTCCCTGACCTAATTTCCATCCTTGATGGACCTTCCACATCTTGCTCACTTCAGACTTTCTCCCTGGTCTCTGGGACCTGGGATTCATGAAGGCCAGTTAAGATTGAAGCAAAGAAGGCAGTAATTACCTCAGACTATTCCATGTCCTATGTCACCAGGTCTCCCGTCTTCTTCAGCAGCATGCCCTAGCCTTCCTTTTGTTGCCTGTATACTTACCAAAGCCCCTTCTGTGGCCTTTGACATTCCTTGCAAGATTCAATTCTATTTGATCTTTGGCTTTCCTAACCTCATGCCTGGGTGCTCAGACAATGTTTCTGTATTCCTTTGACATTACTTGTGTCCTGGTTTCAGCTGGGATAGAGTTAATTTTCTTCCTAGTAGGTGGTATAGTACCGTGTTTTGGATTTAGGGTGAGAAAAATATTGATAACACATTGATGGTTTAGTTGTTGCTGGGCAGTGCTCACACTAAACCAAGGACTTTTCAGCTTCTCCTACTGCCCTGCCAGTGATGAGGCTGGGAGTGTACAAGAAGCTAGGAGAGAACGTGGCCAGGACAGCTGACTTAAACTGGCCAAAGTGATGTTCCATATCATATGATGTCATGCTCAACATATAAAGATGCAGGAAGAAGGAAGGCGGGGACATTCAGAGGAATGGCATTTGTCTTCTCAGCTAACTGTCCTGCATGATGGAGCCCTGCTTTCCTGGAGATGGCTGAACACCTGCCTGCCCATGGGAAGTAGTGAATGAATTCCTTGTTTTGCTTTGCTTGCATGCAGCTTTTGCTTTACCTATTAAAGTCTTTGTCTCAACCCACAAGTTTTCTCATTTTTACTCTTCTCTCCCCTATCCCACACCAGGGGGAGTGGAGCGAGTGAGTAGCTGTGTGATGCTTAGTTTCCCGTTGCGGTTGAACCACAACAACCTGTTTCTTCTCCCATCCTCTGTATGCTTCCTTTTTGTGTTTGTGTTTTGCCAGGACTTCCTTGTGCATCCATGCAGGCCTCCTGGCATTTTTGCCTGACTACTTACTTGTTGGGATGGACTGCTCTTGAGTTTCGATAAGGTGATCCTTGAATATTAACCAGCTTTCTTGGGCCCCTTTTCCCTTGTGTTGAGTTTGGGGGGGTGGGGGTGGCGAGGTAGGCAGTTTTTTTGGTAGTGGGGGGAGGACCACCTTGTGGGAATGAAAAAACCCCCTGGCTCCAAGGCAGAGACCCCCCAGCCCAGGCTGGGCCAATGAGCACTAGAGAAACACCTCTGGGAATATGTATTTGTGAGGAAAAGAAAAGAAGAGGGTGAAGAGAACCCAGAGGAGACACCATTGACCTAAACAAGAGATGACCATCAGCCTAAATGAAAGACAGACAGACAGACAGACAGAGAGCTTCTTTGCAGGAGGAAAAAGAAGGAGTGGGAAAGACAGAGACCCACACCCAGTTCTACTGTATGGAGTAGGAGAAGACAAAGGAAGTCCTCTGCAGCCCATGGAGGTTCAATAGCGGAGCAGATACCCACGTGTAGTTCATGGAGGACTCCACACTGGAGCAGAGAAGCTGAGCCTGGGTGGAAGTGTGACTGAATTGGAACCCCGAGAGTCAATCTCTGCCAGAGTGGGAGTGGACTCCCAAAGTGGGGGGTGAGTCTGCAGCTCATGGATGTCCCCATGCCAGAGCTGGGATCTGAGCCCAAAGAGGTCCGTGACTCTATGGGAAGCTTGCTTTGGAACATCTTGTTCCTGAACTTCCATGCCAGGAAGAGCAGCAGAGGTGAACTCACTGAAACCCCCATTCCCTGTCCAATGTGCCACTGAGGGGATAAAGGTAGAGAAATAGGGAGCAAAGTGATTTGAGCCCAGGAAGAAGGAAGGGGTGGAGGAAGGTGTTGTAAGATGTGGTTGTTGTGTCTACTTAGATGAATGGCAACGAATTAAGTTGATTTTTTTTCCCCAAGTTTGAGTCTGTTTTGCCCATGACCATAACTGGTGAGTGAGCTGTCTCTGTCCTCATCCTAATCTGTGCCCTTTTTGTACTGTCTCCCATGCTGTCTCACTGGGTGGGGGGAGCAAATGCAGGACCGCATAGTCCTACTGTGGGCCAAACCACCACATCCCTCCAGTATCTTATCCTGTGGGACTCTGCCAAGCAAAAAGCCCAAAGTCTGCTCTCCTGAAGTCCAGTGGTGTGATCTTGCTTTTTACCCTTCTCTCTCCTCTCAGGGTCTTGAACTTCACTAGCTCATCGTCACCTCAGTCAGTGCTGCCTTTGGCCTGCACAGCCCTAGTAAGCCCCTCATCACTGGCAGGTAAGAAGTCCAGCAGAGCACCTCTCCTCAGTTGGCTACTCTGTCACTTGGGTCAGGATATTGTCATTGATGCACTCAAGGATCCTCCTGGATTGTTTATGCCCTGCTGTGTTGTCCCTCCAGCAGATATCACGGTGATTGAAGTTACACACGAGGACATAATTTGTCAGTGTGAGGCTGTTCCTGTCTCTGGAGAGCCTCATTCACTTGTTGGTTGCCCTGCCAGCATCACTGGTGTTCATATGGAAGAAAAAGAGGGGTTAGTAGCCAAAGGGTTGGGCGATCTTTGACAGTCCCTCCACAACATCCTGGATCAGGCCCTGAGTAGGCAGCAAAATTCTTGATGACTGGTCAGGTGTAGTAGTTTCACTCCTTTGGCTTGCAGCCAGATACACACCAAGTTGCTCTCTTGAGCAGAGCAGAGACAGTCCCAAAACCCAAACCCCAGAAAAGCAAGCCCAAGTGATCCCTGAGAGAATACCCCTGGTTTCTGGTAAGCTTTGGTTAATATACTGACGTGACATGATATTGTTACTGATTTGCCATTTTATTATTAT
>NW_010315618.1:0-3918 GCF_000700745.2 Antrostomus carolinensis
TTATTATAGCAACAGCAACCAGGGCTACCCCTTCTGGATCAGAGCCCTGCAGCAAGGCATGTACCCAAAAAAAAGAGAAACAGCCTCCAAAATAGAGAGCTTGCAGGAAGCACATGGATGGGAACACAGAGAGTGAGCGTGTACCTGCCCACCCTACCTGCAGTCACAGCTCGGGGTCAGGTGCCTGGGGTTGGGGCTCAGGTGTAGTCCTCTACCTGTGTGTCCTGCTCACGTAAAGGACATCTGCTTTATGTCCTGCACACGTAAAGCTCAGCTAATGGAGGCTGAGCTCTGAGAATGTATTTGGTTCAATCTCCTTTCTATCTAAGGCCCCACCTGGAGTACTGAGTCCAGTTCTGGAGCCCCCATCACAAGAGAGACCTGGAGCAGCTGGAACAAGTCCAGAGGAGGCCATGAGGATGATGCGAGGGCTGGAGCAGCTCTGCTGTGAGGACAGGCTGAGAGAGTTGGGGCTGTTCAGCCTGGAGAAGAGAAGGCTCCAGGGGGACCTTCTAGTGGCCTCCCAGTACCTGAAGGGGTTACAAGAAAGCTGGGAAGGGACTTTTCATAAGGGCAGTTAATGACAAAACAGGGGGAAATGGGTTTAAGCTGGAAGAGGAGATGAGATATTAGGAAGAATTTCTTCACTGTGAGGTTGGTGAGACAGTGCCCCAGGTTGGCCAGAGAAGCTGTGGCTGCTCCTCCCTGGAAGTGTTTGTGGCCAGGCTGGATGAGGCTTTGAGCAACCTGGTCTAGTGGAAGGTGTCCCTGCTGCTGGCAGGGGGGTTGGGACTGGATGAGCTTTAAGGTCCCTTCCAACCCAAACCAGTCTGGGATTCTATCAGGGGTTGAAGGTGAAATGAGCCCTGACTGTTTCTAATGGGAACTTTAGAGCCTTTTTCACTTTTTAACTGTTCTTTTCTAAATCCAGATACCTTAAATTCAGACACTTTCACTCCTCATTCATATTGTCAGCTGCTGGCCAGCTGTCCCAACATTTATATCCCACAAAATACACATAATATACAAAAACATATAAACATCACCACCACCACCCTGTTAGGCAACAAGCACAAAGAGCTCAGATAACTTTTCTATTTCATTGCCCTTCTTATATTAATAACTGTGTTAAAAAACCCAACAAACAAACTTCATGCTAACCTGAAGGATTCAACAAGTCTGCAATATTTTCCTGGTGGGAATTAGGAGGCAGCAGAAGTGATGTAAGTAAGGTTAGAAAGGTCATTATTAGATCCAAGAGTTCATCCTTTCAGATCTTAACACATTTCACATTTACTAATAATTATGAAGAAGACTTGGTCACAGATACAACTCCTTTATCTCTAAAAGAAAAAGATGGTTTTTTTCAGGTTTTGCAGAACCTGTGAAAATACTTTGACAGATGGTTGCTTTTTTTCCCTTCCTCCTAGTTTCAAAAAATAACACCAGAAAGACACCAGTCTCTCCCTGCTTCCTCGTGAAGAAGAACGATGCCAGTTTCCCCAAGTACTTGTAAGACAGGAAAGTGCCACTAATAAGAAAATAGAGAGTAAATTTTTATAAGGAAAAATGAAATGCAATCACGTACAGTTAATTCAAAACCAAATAAATCTGTACACAGAAGAAGCTTTCCATAAATATTTGGGGTTTTCCCTCCAAATAATAATAATAAAAAAAAGTTATTGAAGGCCTGAGGGAATAAAAGAAGGAAAAAAAAAAAAAGTAAAAGGCCACTTACTTGTCCAACTAACATCTCAACACAGCAGCCACTGTGAGGATACTCTGCCAGAACAGTTAAAACCTCAAAAAAAAAAAAAGCCTTCTAAGAAGTGATCAGATAAAGAGAATTTATTAATGCTCCCACTAGTGGCAAGAGAGAATAATGAGACCAAGAATCCATCCACACCACGCTGACCATGAAGAAGCCAGGCTCACCCGTTCTGCTGCTCGCTCAACAGCTCATTTATTCCTATAATTATGTTGGTAAAACTCTCAGCACAGAGTCAGTTACAAGGGGCAGAGGTTTCATTACCCAAGTAACTTGTTCCCATAAGCAGCAGCTGGAGCAGATGAAGGACATTTGTACCACCACAAACACAGCACCAGGCGAGAGGCCACCGGAGAGCTGCACCGAGCACAGCGAAGCCACACGGCTTCAACTGCCCCAATCCCACAGCACACGTGGGAAAGGGGAGATTTTTGACAAGTACCATTTTTTCCCCCAGTTTTGGGGAGCCACGTGCTGGCCAGACCACGTCTGAAATTCCTTTGCCCAAGGAAGTTGTGGCTGCTCCTCCCTGGAAGTGTTGAAGGCCAGGTTGGATGAGGCTTTGAGCAACCTGGTCTAGTGGAAGGTGTCCCTGCTGCTGGCAGGGGGGTTGGGACTGGATGAGCTTTAAGGTCCCTTCAAACCCAAACCAGTCTGGGATTCTGTGATTCTATGAAATACACTTGACACAAGAGGGTTTCACACAAGTCCAACCAGTGCTTCTGCAAAACCCACCACCCTGTTTAAATGAAACCAAACAATCTCAATCCCAGCCTGGGTTTGGAACTGCACCCTTTGCTTTTGGGATGCTGCAATTTTACAGGGAGAAAGCAGCTTTGAGGCTGGAGCAACCACATCCAGCTGCAGAGGCAGAACACAAGCACCTCTCTGCATTCTCCCCATGTCCTGGATTTTCATTTTCTTTTCTCTCTGTGCTCTCCCCTTCCCCTCCCAAGGTCAAATCACAACAGAAGGATTGGGCTCAAAGCAACTGTTCATTTTGGTTTGGACATGGGGAAGCAGGACAGGACAGGACCCTATTTCCTAAAGTCTCATAAAACAGGTCAATTTCTGAGATGCAGCAAACACCTTCTGTAATAAAAGTGGCTCTTGTGTCTAAACTCAGCTCGGGAGAAATTAGATTCTCAAAGAAAAGGATGTCAAAGCAATATAAAAATTTTAAAACTTCATTTAAAAAAAAGAATACAAGCGAGCTGCTATAAAGAGTAGGCTGCATCTGCCCACACTCAATAATCATCACCGAAATTCATTGGGAGGCAGCAGTGACTCAGTCTGCAGTACACAGAGACAGCTTGTGCTCCCAATACATAATGAAACTGGGCTTTAGACAAGAATCATCAATCCGCATGCATCCCATTGACAACACACATGCAGGGGAATCCCAGCACTGACAGACAGGCAGGGAAATCATCAGCCCTTCCTCTTGCTGCTGCTGCTGCTGCTGCTGCTGCTGCCCACACTCAGACACACATAAAAAATGTCTCAGCAGAAGCACATCTCACCTTTGCTTCAATCCGGGAAGTGGGTTGTGTTGTTTTCCAGCTGGGGTTACTGGGACTCAGAAATCAAGAGAAGGTTCAAAACAAAAAAGGATACAGGAGAGTGTGATATTTGAAGGGGGAGGGAAACTAACTCTGGTCCTCAACTACATCCCACTATCCTTCAAATGTCACCTCCAGCTTCTAAAAAATATTTAAAAAATTGAAAGGAGTTGGGGAAAGGGGGGAAGAAGAAGGAGGGAAAGGGGGGAAGAAGAAGGAGGGAAAGGGGGGAAGAAGAAGGAGGGAAAGGGGGGAAGAAGAAGGAGGGAAAGGGGGGAAGAAGAAGGAGGGAAAGGGGGGAAGAAGAAGGAGGGAAAGGGGGGAAGAAGAAGGAGGGAAAGGGGGGAAGAAGAAGGAGGGAAAGGGGGGAAGAAGAAGGAGGGAAAGGGGGGAAGAAGAAGGAGGGAAAGGGGGGAAGAAGAAGGAGGGAAAGGGGGGAAGAAGAAGGAGGGAAAGGGGGGAAGAAGGAAAGGAGGAGCATCTGAAAGACTTGGGGGAGAGAGTTTTTAAAGCCAAGCAGGTGATCTAGAAAGGATCTCCCTCCTCCAGCCTCACCACAGCATTGCCACATCCTGTTTATTTTGTCCA
>NW_010315618.1:3940-13104 GCF_000700745.2 Antrostomus carolinensis
CACGTTCTGCATTCCTGTACTTCCTGACATTTCTCCAAATGGATGTATGTGAGGGGATTTCTGAAGTGACAGGTATAATCCTGTAGCATTTCTAGCAGTAACAGAGTCTGTGCAAGTGCTCCCTGTGAGTAGTCACTTTGGTTATAGTCTCCCAAAAGCATTTATTTGCATTTCAGCCAGACTAACAAGAGGTTTCCAGTACTCAGTTACTGGTAAGGGCAGCCAGTGGGATTCCAAAAAAAGTTTTCAAGAAGATTCAGAGATTCACCTGTTACCTGCAGGAAGATCTCCCAGGTCTTTGTTTCCAAAAGAGGCCAAGGTACCAAATTGAAATTCAGCATCAAGAGAAAGTAGGTTTGGGATGCTTTTACCCATTAACAGTAAATTTTGGGTTCTATTATCAGACACACACACAATCCACCTCAAAACATCCTCTGCTTATGTATCCCCATGATTGCAGAGCTTCCCTCCCTGAACCCCCAAAGCAATTTCTCCTAGAGGAGAACATTTTGGTGCACCCATTGCTCAGACAGCCAGAATGTCACGGCCACACACCGAACAAAGCCCAGGACACAAACTCCCATTCCTTTTCTAAACACTAGTGATGTTCCTCCATTTTATAAAGACACGATAATAATCAAATCAATAAGACAACAAAAAAAGGGCAGAAAGCTAAAGTTGCTAAAATCAAAACACACACTGATGGCCCATCTCATGTGTTCAACTGGGATCACCCAGAGTCAGCTCCACAGGGACTTCCACACACAAGGAAGGGAAAGCAGGGAGGTCCAAGCTGTAAAGTTCTTGTGACATGACTCAGAAGAAAGACATTGAGTCATCAATTCACACTGTCACCTGAAACCAAGCTGTTGGGAAGCTTTCACTGAGAACATACACATCCATTGTTCTGCTTTTGTGTTGAACTTGGATTTAATAAAACCAGTTGGGCAGCAGACACAAGAGCTTATTGGAGGCCACCTCTGTCTACTGCTTGGGGAGCCTGGATAGCATCTGCCTTGACTCTCACTAAAGTCTCCAGAGATTTGTTTGCCACAGCTCTGCTTGGCTGTGTTTATAGAAACAGTTGAAAAGCATGCAGCTCATTTAGATAATCTGCACTTCCATGTTGCCAGGCAGCTCATTTCTGAGTGAACCTAAAGCAGTTATCCAGAAAGAAAGGATATACACTAGAATATACCCTGAGTCCAGTTCTGGGCTCCTCAGTTCAAGAGGGACAGGGATCTTCTGGAGAGAGTCCAGCAGAGGCCACAAAGATGATGAGGGGCCTGGAGCATCTCCCATGAGGAGAGGCTGAGAGAGCTGGGAGTGTTCAGCCTGGAGAAGAGCAACTGAGAGGGGATCTGATCAATGTCTATAAAGATCTGAAATGTGGGGGGCAAATGGATGGGGCCGGGCTCTTCTCGGTGGTGCCCAGTGACAGGACAAGGGGTAGCAGGCACAAACTGGAAGTTCCAGACAAACTTCTTTGCTGTGAGGGTGCCAGAGCCCTGGGACAGGCTGCCCAGAGAGGGTGTGGAGTCTCCATCTCTGGAGATGTTCAAACCCACCTGGACACTTTCCTGTGCAACCTGGTGTAGGGCACCTGCTTTGGCAGGGGGGTTGGACTGGATGATCTCCTGAGGTCCCTTCCAACCCCTACGATTCTGTGTGATTCTGTGAAATTACAAGACCCTTCAGGAACTTGGCCAGGTCTCTGCAATGGTGCCAGAGTAGGTGGGGAAAGCCACAGTGTTTGGGACAGGTTAACTAGCATCCTACAGCATCCCTCCCGGGGGGAGCAGCAGTGTCTCTTTTGCCAGCACTTTCACACATTAAACAAGTCAATGATGAATATTTTGATGAATGCTGAATACATGTGTGATAGTAAGTCTCCCAGCTGGTTTTCCATAGTCACCTCGTTTGGTCTTCAGAGCTGGAGTATCTTAATGGACAGAGATACAAAGCAAAACTCAGGGGAGTTTAATAGGTGGCACTAATCACCTCTAATTCACAGCAAAATCATCCCACAGATAAGGCAGAGAACAAGCCTTTAGGCATTAAAAAAAAAAAGAGACATTGCAACCAACCTTTTTCACCTTATCTAAAGTACTGGGAAGGATCAGCTGGAATTAAAGACAAAGGCATTGACATAAACTCAGCTGCTTGCTGGAAACAATCTACCTGGTCATCAACTCTCTTTTTGCATCCCATTGCAAAGAGGAAGGTACTCCACAAATTACAGAAGCTTTTAACTTCTTTCCACCTCCATGCCTTCTCCCCAAAACAATGCTGTCTCTAGCAGGAGTGAGGAGACCATGCCACCATCAGCTGGAGGTGCTGAGATGTCACATCCATTTGTGAAGTTCATCAAAACAAACAGCATCCAAACATGAAGCACTGAGATACCCAGAGCTTTCAGCACCTCTGGAATAAAACCACAAACACACAGCAACAAAATAATCTAACAGATTATTAACTAATAATCTAATAATAATAATCTAATAGATTATTAACTCTAAATAGAGAGGTACCTATTTTGTTGGCATTAACTTCCAGGAATTTACACTTTAAAAACCAGCAATAAAAAAATAAAGTTACCAGAAAGGCAAAGTCAGCCTCTCAGTCATATCTGGCACCAGGAAGAGGAAGCCCTGACAACAGTTCATTCAGGCAGAGGTGGTGACTGAAGGTCACAGGACTGTGGGCTCTTTTCAAGCCCAGTCAGTTCCATGCCACACTCCAAGCTCCTTAACAGAAGGAAGTGTTACTTACACCTCAGCAATTCCCAGGGCAACTGCTGTTCCTAAAGGAACTGAGATCCTTAGATGAAAGAAACCAGGAGAAGGACAATGGATTATTCTTAGCAACCAGCATTGACATAAACTGGAAACACCATCCAAACCCAAAACTAACTCTTCTGCCTACTTCAGGCTGATGCTTCAGCCTCAGTTAGTGAGATACAAACGTAGCCTTCAGCTGAAGTGCCACCTTCCCTTGCCACAGACCCAGCAGCACTCACCAGCATCGCCACTTATTTCTCTGACCTCTCCAAGTCTTTTAAAACACACCATCCACCTGCAGCTGCAGGCACTTCCAAAATACATAATTAAAAAAAGATTCAGACCAAAGTAAAAGATAAATTCACTTGGGCCCACAGGGCTTATTTCCTCCTGACATTACACTTCCCTGCTAGGGCTACGTCAACAAGCAAAGAGACGCGAATGTCTTCGGCCTTTTATTTGTTTTAGGAGCTGAAGAACAAGTTAGAAGTTTTCTGACCCTACAGTCCTGGTGAGTAGTTCATCATAATTTCAAAAAGCACCAAATCATTTTGATGTGGGTTTCAATCTCTGTTGGGGGCCTTTGGATCATGCCACAAAAGGATGTTTGTGAAGAATTCAAGCAAGAAACGCAACTTGGCACGGGCACGTGGAGGATGTACAGGGGGCACAGAATATTGGCAAAATCATTTCAATAAGAGTTTCTCTTTAGCCAAATAACAGCCCTTCAAAAAGTCCTGAGCACTCAGGTGCCAAGCTGCATTTCCTGCCTCTCACTCACCTCCTGTTCCTTCACCTGATTCCAGACAGGAATTATCATAGAATCCCAGACTGGTTTGGGTTGGGAGGGACCTTAAAGCTCATCCAGTTCCAACCCCCCTGCCAGCAGCAGGGACACCTTCCACTAGACCAGGTTGCTCAAAGCCTCATCCAACCTGGCCGAGAACACTTCCAGGGAGGAGCAGCCACAGCTTCCTTGGCCAACCTGTTCCAGTGTCTGACCACCCTCACAGTGAAGAACTTCTTCCTAATATCTCATCTAAACCTCCCCTCTTCCAGTTTAAACCCATTTCCCCTTGTTTTGTCATTAACTGCCCTTAGGAAAAGTCCCTCCCCACCTTCCTGGAGCCCCTTCAGGTACTGGGAGGCCACTAGAAGATCTCCCCAGAGCCTTCTCTTCTCCAGGCTGAACAGCCCCAACTCTCTCAGCCTGTTATGCAATGAAAAAATTACTCACAGTTAACATTTCTCCAATATACTCATGTCCTGGTTTCGCTAGGATAATCTTTTTCTTAGTAGTCAGAATAGCTGTGTTTTAGCCTCAGTACAGGACTGGTTATGAGAATAACGTCGATAAAAGTACTAATGTTATCAGTTTCTGCTGAAGCTCAAGGCCATCGTGTTTGGCTGGTTCTCAGCTGCATTAGGACCGGGAGGGAGAAGCACAGTAATTAGCAAAACCCCAAATTGACATTTGGATGTACCAATGAAATATTCCTGATCATATCATGTCAGTATATTAACCAGGGTTCACCAGAAGATGAGGGGATTCTCTCAGGCTCTCGCTCTTCCAGGGTTTCAGTTTCAGGACTGTCTCAGCTCCAGGATCACTGGCTGGGCATCGGTCGGCGGGTGGTGAGCAACTGCACTGTGCAACACTCATTTGTATACTATATTCTGTTATTACTGTTGTTAATTATAATTTTTATAATTTGTTAATGTTAATTATAATGTTAGTTATAATTTTATAATAAAATTATAATTTTATTGTAATTAGTAAATAGTTTTTTATCTCAACCCGTGAGTCTCCTTGCTCTTTTCTTTCCAATTCTCTCCCCTACTGCCTGGGGAGGTGAGAGATAGAGGGAGGCTGTGTTTGGCTGCAAACTAAAAAGGTGAAGCCAATCCACCATAACTAATTATTTTCTTCATCCATCACCATCTACCATACGAGGGAAGAAAAGAAATAAAAGTTAAAATAGATAAATCAGAACTCCAGAAGACAGTGGGGGAAATCCAGACTCTGCTGTAATCAGAGGAAGCTTTAGCTCACACCTTTAGCATTTACAATAATGGGAGAGTAGAGGTGGAGGTGAAAACAACACCTGGAGAAAGGCTGAGAGAGTTGGGGTTGTTCAATCTGGAGAAGAGAAAGTTCTGGGAAGACCTTATTGTGGCCTTTCAATAATTCAAGGGGGCTTATAAAAAAGATGGAGGGAAAACTTTTTACTAGGGCCTGTAGTGACAGGACAAGGGTTTTAAATTGAAAAAGAGCAAATTTAGATTGGATATAAATTTTATTTTATTTTTTATGATGAGGGTGGTGAGACACTGGAACAGGTTGCCCAGAGAAGCTGTTGATAACCCATCCCTGGAAATGTTCAAAGGCAGGTTGGACACTTGAGCAACCTGATCAAGTGAAAGATGTCCCTGCCCATGGCAGAGGGGTGGATGAGATGATGTTTAAAAAGGTCTCTTCCAGCCCAAAACATTCTGTGACTCTAAAAGAACTGAAGCACTGAGCTGAAGCTTTAAGCCTTGGACCACTGTCCTACAGACAGATTTTTTTTTTAAATTGTTATTATTTTCTTAATTGAGTGATTTATTCACCTTCCCCTTAAAAAAATGGGTTTTTAGAATAGCAACACTGACACAATCTTAAATTTAGCAACACAAATGGCATCACCACTATAAGGGGAACCTGACGCATCGGCGCTCTGACGGGAGGATAGGATATCACGGGCAGAACAAGAGGCACAGCACAACAGCTGGAAGAAGGGATTTGACACAGACATTCCCCACTGCTCTGATCCAAAGCCCAGCACTGAACAAGAGGGTCTGCTTCTCCCACAGCCAGTTCCTTGCCATCACTATAGCAGTTTCCTTCCCCTTTCATTCAATTGACCAGGCCCCTCTAATTCCTTCCAGCTCCTTTTAAAGCCAGCTATAGACAACTTGTGACAACTACAACACAGACAGGCAAGAACAACAAACATCCCTTCAGCTTCTGTGACACAGAGCAACTGCCACCCCTTCTCCCAACACTTAACTGCTCCAGGCAATAGCAGAATCCCAGGTCCTTCCCCAACAGTTTCTCCAGCCACAGAGAGAATGGCTGCGTGTGGTTTGGTGAGTTCTCTGGGACTTGCTTCCTCATACATCCATCTTACTTTGAGCTTATTCCCACTTAACTAAGAATAAAGTATGTAAAGTTGCAATGGTTTAACTCAAAGGATAACATAACACCTGATATTAGTCAAGTCAGTGCAGCTTTGGACATATATAGTACACCACTCTCAACCTTGTTTGCTGGGTTTAGCTCATACTTGCCACATACACCAAAAAAACCCCCCAAAAAACCCCAAAACCAAAGCCCACATACAGCACTATGCTGTTTAAATGAGGTTATCACATCTCTAGTTAGATGTGATACAGAGTAGTCCAGTCAAAACACTCTGGTGTTGCTCTCAGTCATAAGGAAACCTCAAAAACTTAAACCCAGCAGAACCAAATCTGAAATATTCACCAAGCAGGGAGTCTGTAGGGAGCCTGGAGCAACCATTTAGACAGAGAAATAAATACTGTATTCACCTCAAAAAGGGATTAACTTCAACTGTCAGCATAGCACATCATTCTGCACGCCACACAGCAGGTTGCTGAGAAAGACCCTAGATAATGCTGAAACCAGAAAAACCTCTAGTTTTCCGGGTAACTCAGATTGTGGGGACCCCAAGAAGCACCACTGCACGAGTGGTACATAAACAGACCAGCTTCCTCGGGCTTGTCAGCAAGAGACAACGCACAGGTATCTAACAAATTCTGTTACAACCCACAAGGTGGAAGAGGCCACAGTCTGCTCTAAGATGCAGGATGCTCTGGCAAACTGGACAACTAGATTTAGAAGCATCTGCTTCTTCCAGCCCAATGACTCCCAGTACCCTGGGAAACTGCAGGTCCTGTCCCAAAACAGCAACAAAAAACAAAGACACCAAGAAGAAATCTGAGAGAACTAACTAGGTCCTTTAACTTCACTCTGCCAAAGAGACTACCAGCCTAGAGACCTGACCCTCACAGGTCAGGTGGCTGCAGCTCCAAGCAGCACTTACCTAGCACTATGTATCTCTGAACGGAGAGAAATACAGCTACACCACAGGATATAACTCCTCAGGTTTGATCCTAGGAAGGTCTAAGCAAACAAAGCTACTAAGACTCACCCAAAGAGGAGGACAATCCTCTGAACCATTGTCTGCTACTGTTAAATCACTCAGGTTTCGTCTTGTCCATGCTCTGCAGGTAGCTCAACCTGTCCCTTAGGAACCACCCAGCAAAACCTGCAATGCCTAGTAACTAAGGGGACAATTGGCTCCATATCCTACTCACCTCTAGGACACCAGTCCCCAGTCAGTCCCCACTCATAAGCAGAGGAGAAGAGACCATATTCAAGTGATGTTTCCCCTTCACAACTGGCAGGAGTTGATTTGGGAGTCTTAATCCAGCTTCTCAAAAGCCAAGTGACTGTCTCCAGCAAAGCATCATCATTGCAAGCAACCTGTTGAGATCCATCCTCACTTGTGCAATCCCTGGAGTAACAGTTTACTATTTCACAGTGCAGAGGGGGGGAACTACTGTGTGAAGGGCAGAAAAGAACAAAAATGGAAACCTTATGTCCAAATTAAAATTCAAACCAAGGTCAGGAATGGGTTTGCACAGGTCCTGACCACTGCATCTTCACTGCCTTTGATAGATAAGCTAACTGCAGTGCAGGTCAGCCAGGCTCACACTTACAGCCCTCAACCTCAGGCTGTGTGGGAAACTGGGGAAGATGTGGCAGAAAAGGGGCAAATCCGGGGACAGAGCAAAATAAGAGCAATCTTACACCAAATCCTTTGCAGGACAAGTAACTTTGAGTAGGTCAAAAGAACACACAGCTATAGCAGAAGCAAGTACAGGCCCTAGAGAGGCAAATAAGGACTTTACCAACAAGTTCAGATTCTCTATGTCCTAACAAAGAGCTGTAAGAGCTGCTCATTTAAGGAGCAAGCAGTAATTAATGAGACAGCAGAAACCCATCAGGGTCTGCAAATCACCCTCAATGAGCCAGTTAAGAACTGGATCAAGTCTTGCCCACCATTTAAAGAGCTGGCAGAGCCTTTGTGCAGCTCCCCCAGATCTGTGGTGCCTTTTTGAAAGGTGAACACTCACCTATAAAGAGTTTCTGAAAGTCTGAGCATCACCAAGAGCTTTCTAAAACCAGAGGTCAGGCAGCAGCCTAAGACAGAGCATCACCAAGAGCTTTCTAAAACCAGAGGCCAGGCAGCAGCCTGGGCCTGGGCTCAGCTTTCTTGTTCATCCCAAAGCAAAAAAAAAAAACCCCAAAACAAATAAAACCAGAAAGAACAATGACTGGAAACCAGAAAAGGCTGTTATCAATGCAAGAGAGAATCTAGATCAAGGTCTAAAGGACAGAAGAGTTGAAAAAAGATTCACACAATGAGTGATAGAAGAGAGGGAACAATCCACGAGCTACATCTATTTACACACTGTATCAGGAGCTCAGAACAACCTCCACCAGCCCATTCCAAACAGATTAGAGGAAGATTTTAATTAATATCAATTTATGTGTGAAACTCACTGCACTGGCAGGAATCAAGAAGCAACTTTGACACTCAGGCAGTCAGCCCAAACATCTACAGGTACCTAAAGAAGCCCTGCGAGGATTGAAATGTGCCACAGGGCAGAGAACACCGAGTAACGAGTAACAAAACAACCTTTCCATGTGTCCTGTTAGTCACCTACACAGACCCTCTGAAATCCCCCCTGAACACTCTTCAGCCGAGCCAGAAGACAAACAACTTTCCAGCATCTTCTCTCCTGTTGTCACACACGGCAGAGCCCAGAAATCAGAAACATCTCCAGGAAAATATTTCAGAGTAAAGATGTTGTTTGTGAGGACACCAGAAAAACCTCAGAGCACTTCCCAGGGCACTGGAATGGATGGATGGATGGATGGATGGATGGATGGACGGACGCCCGGCCACCATCAGTGCCAGGTCTCCCTCTCTCACCTGTTGCTCCTCTTCCTCTCCTCAGCCTCCTGCAAGTGCTGCCCGGTCCGCAGAGAGCTGAGGAACGAGGCAGCCACTGCAAACTCGGGCACTGCGGGATGGCACGGGGATGGCAGAGGGACGGCACGGGGATTAGACAGGGCTGGCACAGCGATGGCACGGGGATGAGACAGGGACGGCAGAGGGATGGCACAGGGATGAGACAGGGATGGCACGGGGACGGCAGAGGGATGGCACGGCGATGGCACGGCGATGGCACGGGGACGGCACGGCGATGGCATGGGGATGGCACGGCGATGGCATGGGGATGGCACGGGGA